>NW_026611097.1:137500-272950 GCF_029633865.1 Lampris incognitus
GATGACTTGTAAACCCAGTTGTGTGTTAATATTGGTATACAGGCTATCAACGTCAATTGTGAATAAATACGCGTTGGCGGGGACGGCCATGGAGCGGATGATTTCCAGGAAGTGGTATGTGTCTTTAATGTAGCTGGGGTGTCGGGTGGAGAGAGGGCCCAAGAAGTGGTCGATGTATTGGCTAATGTGGTAGGTGGCGCTATTGCAGTCCGAGACTATAGGGCGGCCGGGAGGAACCTCAAAGGGAACGGTCCAAGTTTGTGGCTCTTTGTGGATTTTTGGTAGGAGATAAAAATAGCGGGGTCGTGGGTTCTGTGGTCCGAATAGATAGTGTTTTTGTTTGGCCGAAATGTATTTTTTGTTATGTAGCGATTGAATAATGGTCCGGATTTGAATTTGGGTCTGGGGTTGTATTGTATCGTCCAGGGGTCTATAGTAGGTGGTGTTGTTTAGCTGTCTGTTCGCCTCCAGTGAGTATTGTTGTCTGTCCATGATTACAATTTTGCTGCCTTTGTCTGCCGGTTTGATAATGATGTTGGGGTGATGGATTAGTTGTTTGAGCGCTGCGCGTTCGGCCCCCGGTAGGTTGTCTGGGACATCCGCCGGGGGACGATAGCGGCGTAGAGTCAGTCTATCTTGGAGGATGAGGTGTTGTGTTTCCGGGTCTAGGGTGGTGTTGTCCGGTTCCCAGGTGGACGGGTGGCTGAATTGTTTGTGTTGTCGTTGTTGTTGGGAGTCGGGATGGAAATAATTTTTGAGTTTTAATCGTCTGTGGTAATTGTGTAGGTCCCTTTGAAGTTGCTCCCAGTCAAAGTTGGTGGGGCGTGGGATGAAGGTGAGCCCCCTCTCCAGGAGATGGCGTTGTGGTGTGGTGGGAGTGAACAATGTTGCCAGATTACAGATTTGTGATTCTGAATTCCAGACCAGGTCCCGATTGCGGTGTGTGTCCGGTCGTGGTTCTGGGGTGTGCTCGTCCCGTGCCCGGTTGGGCTTCAGGCCGACGTTAAATTTAATTGTTTGCACCAATGTTGGAAGATATTGCGGGCTGTGGACGCTGTCCAGTGGAGGTTATCTTTTTCCGTGGTGAAGGTGTCATGTGGGATTTCTGCCAGGAAGGGGAGGTGTGTGGCTATGGTGTTGTTAATGATTTTCAAATTGTCCCGGTGGGTTGGCGGGAGCCGTGAGGAGTAATTTATAATGGGGAAGTAAATGTCTGCATTTGGGAAGGTGATTTTGGCCTGTCTATAAAGTGCTCTGAGCTGTTTTATGGAGGTTTGTTTTGCGTCCCGGTCCCTGTTGTTGAGGCCAATTGAGAATACCGCGATTTTGGTGTCCGGGTAAATCGGTGCCTTTTCGCATACTTTCAGAAAAGTATACAGCGTGGCTCCCGGATAACTGTCGAGTTGTATTTCGGGGTTGTGGTGAGGGGGGATCCTATTGATGTTTGAATCACCAAGGATAATGATGGGTCTACGGGGTTTAAAATGCCAGGCTGTTATTTTAAGGTGCGCTCTCGCTATGTGGCAGGTGGGTCTGAATGGAGATTGGCGGAGGGGGGGTGTGCCCAGCACCCGGGCAAACGGTGTGGTAGGGGATGGCGGGTGTGTGGGGAGCCGATTGTCTATTTCTGGTGTCGCGGCCCGCGGACCGGGGTGGCCAGGCAGCAAGGCCCCACCATCTTGTTGGGTGGAGGGTTCAGAATGGGCTCTTGTTGCGGCCATATCGACCTTCTGCGTCCCGCTCATCATGGTTGTTTCACCCTTTTCACCCTGCGTTTTTTTGAGATGGCTGGGAGAGGTTTGCTGCCCAACCGAGCCGGTCCGCCCGCCGGGGAGATCTGTGGGGGATAGAGAGAGGGGAAGAATTGAGTCCACCGTCGTTACGGCCACGTTAGACTCCCTGAGGGGTCCGTCCAAGGTGGTGGTCGCAAAGTCCGGGGTGGTGTGTGGTGGTGTTACTGCCCGGAGTGGCGCATGGACCTGAGCGTGGCTGTCCCGCAGGGCGGTCAGTGGTTTTAGCGGTCCGCTACGGGGTTGGGTGGTGGGTGTTGGGGTTACTTGGGGTGTTGTGTGTGTTGTGATGGGTAGTGGGACTGAGGAGGGCTGTGACGACTTTTTTGGCTGGTCTGCTGTTTGGCAGGTTGCCGTCGTCTGTGTGAGTGGTGAGTGTCGGTTCGTTGGGGCAATTGATGTGGGGCGGGCGATTTCTTCGGAGAGGGAAGTGCGTGGACCTAGGTAAAGTGAATATAGTTTGTATGGGGCCCTTGCCCTCGGTAGGGGTGGAAAGTCTTCTTCTGTCCCCCCTTGGATGAGTGGCCGAGATTGTGTATTTGCGGTGAGTGTGTGATGAGCGCGGGGAGGGGGAGGAGGAGGAGGGGGAGGAGGGGGGGGGGCAGGGTTGTGGGTCGGCTGGTGTGCGATTGTGTGGGTGAATGTCTAAGATGTGTTCTACTGTGTGAATGGTGTCCTGTTTGAGTTTTTGGCCATATTTCTTCCTAGCCCAACCAATAGCAATCCGGAGGGCTAAGGCATCTTTGGGTGTGTCAGTGAAGGTTGCCATAGTGGCCCGGTAATGTTCCTGTAAAATGGCCATGTTGTTTTCCATCCAGGTGATGGTGTTTTCTGCCACTCTGTTGTGTGTGTGTTGTGTGGGAGCTGCCGGTTTGATGAAGGCCGTGAGTTTGTTAACTTGTCTCATCATACCGGGGGGAAATGTTTTCGTGGCTATGGCCTCATCTATGACACGTTTGTGGTATGTGGCCTGAATGAGCCTATAATACCGTTTGCTGTTGTGTCTAGTTTCTGGGGTCGACGGCTGGATGGGTCTGTAGGTGAGTGGCTGCCGAGATTGTGTGCGTGTGCAAGGGTATCCGGTCCGCATGTGAGGCGGTGTGTGCGTGTGCGCGTGTACGCGCGCATGTCGTGATCTATGTGTTGGGTGTGTGGCGATGGGTTAGGGTTAGGGTTAGGGTTAGGGGTTAGGGGTTAGGGGTTAGGGTTAGGGTTAGGGGTTAGGGTTAGGGTTAGGGTTGGGTTAGGGTTGGGTTAGGGTTGGGGTTTGGGGTGTCGGTAATTGACTTTATTTGCACTGGCCTACGGTGTCTGAACTAGTCCCCCCAATGGATAAAGATGGTTGTTGGCGGGTGCATGGACATGAGCAAACAGGGGCCGGCGTAATTAAACGTCATCATTGAGGCCTCCCGGTGCGGTCGTCCGGAGCTTGTGGATCCACTGTTTTTCCGCTCTCTTCCTCTGCCCCCCGGTCCAGTGATCGTTGTTTTCAAGGCCAGAGATGATGAGGTGGGAGGAGGGGTGCGTTTGGAAGTGTGTGATTAGGGGGGTACGAAGTTTGCCTACCATGATGTTGTGTATGTGTTGTGAGAGTCGTGTATGTATCGAGTGTCGGGTTTCCCCAATGTAGTGTTTGTCGCAGAGGGTGCATGTGATGATGTAAACGACGTTTGTGGTGTTGACGGAGAATGAGCCCAAGGTGGGCATAGCTGTGTTGGTGTGTGGGTTGTGGATGTATTTTCTGTTTCTGTAGTGGTGTGCATATTGTAATTGGGGTGTGGGTCTGTGATCGGAGAATTGGGATTTGACCAGTATGTTGTGGAGGCTCTTGTTTTTTCTGTAAGCGGATATGATTTTATTGTTGTGGAAAGCCGGGTGCTGGGACTGCAGACTGGAGAAACTGTTCTTTATGGCCTGGTGGAGACCGGTTATTTTGTGTGAAAAGGTGGAGATGAGAGGTATGAAGTGCCGCGGCGGGGTAGGGTTGAGGTGTGAACTAATTGTGGCGGTGTGTTGTGGGCCCGAGCTGCCTCTCGCTACAGGGGGGTTGGGATGCAGGCCTTCATTGGGGAAGGGGGAAGAGTTAGGTTCAGGATAAGGACCGGGGGTAGGGTCATGGTTAAGTTTAGGGTTAGGGTCGTGGTTAGGGTTAGGGTTAGGGTTGGGGCTATGATTAGGGTTGGGGTTATGGTTAGGGTTAGGGTTGGGGTTAGGGTTGGGGTTATGGTTAGGGTTGGGGTTAGGGTTGGGGTTAGGGTTAGGATAAGGATGGGGTTGGGGGTGGTTAAGATCAGGATAAGGGTGGGAGGGGGTGTCAGGGCTGGGGTTTAGAGGATCCAGGCCTTGGTTCAGGTAGGGGGAAGAGGGTGGAGGCAGCTCGGATCTGGGAACCTGGGTTGGCGGGGGCTGGGGCCGATGGGGGGGTGAGCGAATGGGAACGGGAGGAGCCAAGGTGTTGTTTTTATTTTTAATGGTGCGGAGGAAGCGTTTGGAGTAGCCTCGTTTACGGAGGCTTTTGAACAGAATCTGGGTGGCTGAGTGGAAGTCTGAGATGTCTGAGCAAATGCGACGGAAACGGATGAGTTGTGATTTGACTATGCCTATGAACGTGTGTCTTGGATGGTAACTATTTTTGTGTAATAGTGAGTGTGTGTCCGTTGGTTTGAAATAAACTTTGGTCTGGAGTGTTTTCTGCGTGGTGTTGAGTGGCCTGAAATAGACTGTGGTGTCCAGGAAGTTGATTTGTTCCGATTCTATGGTGTGTTTGATTTTGATGGAGGGGTGATGATTATTGAGAATGTGGATGAAGTCTGAGAATTGTGCCAGGTCGTGTGGCCAGATTCCGAAAATGTCGTCTAAAAACCGAAGGTAGAGGGTGGGTTTTAGGGGGCATTTGTCCAAGGCCTCTCGCTCCCATTCACTCATGTAGAGGTTGGCATAGGATGGTGCGAATCTCTGGCCCATGGCCGTCCCGGTCACCTGGAGATAATATTGGTTGTTGAATAGGAAGTCGTTGTTTTTCAGGCACAATTCTAGGAGTTGAAGGATTTCTGCATCCGGTCGTGTGTCGTCCGGGTTGCGAGAAAAAACGGATGAGATGACTTGTAAACCCAGTTGTGTGTTAATATTGGTATACAGGCTATCCACGTCAATTGTGAATACATACGCGTTGGCGGGGACGGCCATGGAGCGGATGATTTCCAGGAAGTGGTATGTGTCTTTAATGTAGCTGGGGTGTCGGGTGGAGAGAGGGCCCAAGAAGTGGTCGATGTATTGGCTAATGTGGTAGGTGGCGCTATTGCAGTCCGAGACTATAGGGCGGCCGGGAGGAACCTCAAAGGGAACGGTCCAAGTTTGTGGCTCTTTGTGGATTTTTGGTAGGAGATAAAAATAGCGGGGTCGTGGGTTCTGTGGTCCGAATAGATAGTGTTTTTGTTTGGCCGAAATGTATTTTTTGTTATGTAGCGACTGAATAATGGTCCGGATTTGAATTTGGGTCTGGGGTTGTATTGTATCGTCCAGGGGTCTATAGTAGGTGGTGTTGTTTAGCTGTCTGTTCGCCTCCAGTGAGTATTGTTGTCTGTCCATGATTACAATTTTGCTGCCTTTGTCTGCCGGTTTGATAATGATGTTGGGGTGATGGATTAGTTGTTTGAGCGCTGCGCGTTCGGCCCCCGGTAGGTTGTCTGGGACATCCGCCGGGGGACGGTAGCGGCGTAGAGTCAGTCTATCTTGGAGGATGAGGTGTTGTGTTTCCGGGTCTAGGGTGGTCTTGTCCGGTTCCCAGGTGGACGGGTGGCTGAATTGTTTGTGTTGTCGTTGTTGTTGGGAGTCGGGATGGAAATAATTTTTGAGTTTTATTCGTCTGTGGTAATTGTGTAGGTCCCTATGAAGTTGCTCCCAGTCAAAGTTGGTGGGACGTGGGATGAAGGTGAGCCCCCTCTCCAAGAGATGGCGTTGTGGTGTGGTGGGAGTGAACAATGTTGCCAGATTACAAATTTGTGATTCTGAATTCCAGACCAGGTCCCGATTGCGGTGTGTGTCCGGTCGTGGGTATGCTGGGGTGTGCTCGTCCCGTGCCCGGTTAGGCTTCAGGCCGACGTTAAATTTAATTGTTTGCACCAATGTTGGAAGATATTGCGGGCTGTGGACGCTGTCCAGTGGAGGTTATCTTTTTCCGTGGTGAAGGTGTCATGTGGGATTTCTGCCAGGAAGGGGAGGTGTGTGGCTATGGTGTTGTTAATGATTTTCAAATTGTCCTGGTGGGTTGGCGGGAGCCGTGAGGAGTAATTTATAATGGGGAAGTAAATGTCTGCATTTGGGAAGGTGATTTTGGCCTGTCTGTAAAGTGCTCTGAGCTGTTTTATGGAGGTTTGTTTTGCGTCCCGGTCCCTGTTGTTGAGGCCAATTGAGAATACCGCGATTTTGGTGTTCGGGTAAATCGGTGCCTTTTCGCATACTTTCAGAAAAGTATACAGCGTGGCTCCCGGATAACTGTCGAGTTGTATGTCGGGGTTGTGGTGAGGGGGGATCCTATTGATGTTTGAATCACCCAGGATAATGATGGGTCTACGGGGTTTAAAATTCCAGGCTGTTATTTTAAGGTGCGCTCTCGCTATGTGGTAGGTGGGTCTGAATGGAGATTGGCGGAGGGGGGGTGTGCCCAGCGCCCGGGCAAACGGTGTGGTAGGGGATAGCGGGTGTGTGGGGAGCCGATTGTCTATTTCTGGTGTCGCGGCCCGCGGACCGGGGTGGCCAGGCAGCGAGGCCCCACCATCTTGTTGGGTGGAGGGTTCAGAATGGGCTCTTGTTGCGGCCATATCGACCTTCTGCGTCCCGCTCATCATGGTTGTTTCACCCTTTTCACCCTGTGTTTTTTTGAGATGGCTGGGAGAGGTTTGCTGCCCAACCGAGCCGGTCCGCCCGCCGGGGAGATCTGTGGGGGATAGAGAGAGGGGAAGAATTGAGTCCTCCGTCGTTACGGCCACGTTAGACTCCCTGAGGGGTCCGTCCAAGGTGGTAGTCGCAAAGTCCGGGGTGGTGTGTGGTGGTGTTACTGTCTGGGGTGGCGCATGGACCTGAGCGTGGCTGTCCCGCAGGGCGGTCAGTGGTTTTAGCGGTCCGCTACGGGGTTGGGTGGTGGGTGTTGGGGTTACTTGGGGTGTTGTGATGGGTAGTGGGACTGAGGAGGGCTGTGACGACTTTTTTGGCTGGTCTGCTGTTTGGCAGGTTGCCGTCGTCTGTGTGAGTGGTGAGTGTCGGTTTGTTGGGGCAATTGATGTGGGGCGGGCGATTTCTTCGGAGAGGGAAGCGCGTGGACCTAGGTAAAGTGAATATAGTTTGTATGGGGCCCTTGCCCTCGGTAGGGGTGGAAAGTCTTCTTCTGTCCCCCCTTGGATGAGTGGCCGAGATTGTGTATTTGCGGTGAGTGTGTGATGAGCGCGGGGAGGGGGAGGAGGAGGAGGGGGGGGGCAGGGTTGTGGGTCGGCTGGTGTGCGATTGTGTGGGTGAATGTCTAAGATGTGTTCTACTGTGTGAATGGTGTCCTGTTTGAGTTTTTGGCCATATTTCTTCCTAGCCCAACCAATAGCAATCCGGAGGGCTAAGGCATCTTTGGGTGTGTCAGTGAAGGTTGCCATAGTGGCCCGGTAATGTTCCTGTAAAATGGCCATGTTGTTTTCCATCCAGGAGATGGTGTTTTCTGCCACTCTGTTGTGTGTGTGTTGTGTGGGAGCTGCCGGTTTGATGAAGGCCGTGAGTTTGTTAACTTGTCTCATCATACCGGGGGGAAATGTTTTCGTGGCTATGGCCTCATCTATGACACGTTTGTGGTATGTGGCCTGAATGAGCCTATAATACCGTTTGCTGTTGTGTCTAGTTTCTGGGGTCGACGGCTGGATGGGTCTGTAGGTGAGTGGCTGCCGAGATTGTGTGCGTGTGCAAGGGTATCCGGTCCGCATGTGAGGCGGTGTGTGCGTGTGCGCGTGTACGCGCGCATGTCGTGATCTATGTGTTGGGTGTGTGGCGATGGACATGTGTGGTCGTGGATGGAAGTCGCGTGCGTGTGCTCTGTGTGTTGGCTGTCCGTTCATACCTGTTAACTCCAATGCGTCGGTCCGCTCCTGAAAAAAAGAAGAATTAGACTGGTGGCGGGCTCCTACCTCAGTACGCGCCGGCCCGGCGTCCCGGCCGCCGCCCCGGGCCCGGCCGCCGCCGAAACCACGTCCCCCGGCTTTCGTCGAAGTCTCCGACCGCGTGGACGTCTCCGGGCGAGCGGCCCAGCACGCCCCGGGCCGGGCGCGCGGCCGAGGAAAAGAGTCCCCCACCGCCGTTTTGAAATTAATAATGTTGCGACAGCCAATCATCCGATCAAAGAAGTGGGAGCACAACTCTAATCGGAAAATTCCTTTTTAAAAAAAAAGAAGCGATACCCGAGCGCATCGGAGTTCAAACACCCAACGTTTCGCAACTAGACGTTGCTTCATCAGAGGTGAACAGGCAGAGAGGACAAGCCAAGGTGTATATATAGTGTGTGTGGACGCGGGAGCCCCCTCCCCCTTCCGGGACAAACGCGTCCAATCAGCCCGGCGGCAACACCGCTGCGCCAACCCCATACGCCACTTCGTATTTTGAATCTCGGCGGGGCAGGAGACGCAGCCCCCTGATTGGTCATTGATCCCGGAAGGACAGAGGGGCAAAGTAACTATGTGTAGCTATGTGTGTGAGCAAACTCCCACGCCCATGTGGTGTGGCGGATAGCGCGCCCGCCCGTCAGCCCAGCGGGCCGCGATCGAGCCCCGCAGGCGGCAGAAAACGGAGCGCCACCCCCACCCACCCATCAATTAAATATTATAATTATTATTAATTTATTTTTTTATTTTATTATTTTTTTTATTTTTTTATTTATTTTTTCCGTGTGTGTGTGTGTGTGTGTGTGTGTGTGTGTGTGTGTGTGTGTGTGGGGTGGAATGGAGTGGGGAAAGAGGGTGAATACAGAAGGAATCTGATATGGTGAGAGAATGTGGAGGTCGTTTTTACGTAGGGTTTCCGGATTATCTGAGTTGCAGGGGGGAGTCCAGATCCGTGGCACTGGCTGGATTAGGGTTGGGTTAGGGTTGGGGTTTGGGGTGTCGGTAATTGACTTTATTTGCACTGGCCTACGGTGTCTGAACTAGTCCCCCCAATGGATAAAGATGGTTGTTGGCGGGTGCATGGACATGAGCAAACAGGGGCCGGCGTAATTAAACGTCATCATTGAGGCCTCCCGGTGCGGTCGTCCGGAGCTTGTGGATCCACTGTTTTTCCGCTCTCTTCCTCTGCCCCCCGGTCCAGTGATCGTTGTTTTCAAGGCCAGAGATGATGAGGTGGGAGGAGGGGTGCGTTTGGAAGTGTGTGATTAGGGGGGTACGAAGTTTGCCTACCATGATGTTGTGTATGTGTTGTGAGAGTCGTGTATGTATCGAGTGTCGGGTTTCCCCAATGTAGTGTTTGTCGCAGAGGGTGCATGTGATGATGTAAACGACGTTTGTGGTGTTGACGGAGAATGAGCCCAAGGTGGGCATAGCTGTGTTGGTGTGTGGGTTGTGGATGTATTTTCTGTTTCTGTAGTGGTGTGCATATTGTAATTGGGGTGTGGGTCTGTGATCGGAGAATTGGGATTTGACCAGTATGTTGTGGAGGCTCTTGTTTTTTCTGTAAGCGGATATGATTTTATTGTTGTGGAAAGCCGGGTGCTGGGACTGCAGACTGGAGAAACTGTTCTTTATGGCCTGGTGGAGACCGGTTATTTTGTGTGAAAAGGTGGAGATGAGAGGTATGAAGTGCCGCGGCGGGGTAGGGTTGAGGTGTGAACTAATTGTGGCGGTGTGTTGTGGGCCCGAGCTGCCTCTCGCTACAGGGGGGTTGGGATGCAGGCCTTCATTGGGGAAGGGGGAAGAGTTAGGTTCAGGATAAGGACCGGGGGTAGGGTCATGGTTAAGTTTAGGGTTAGGGTCGTGGTTAGGGTTAGGGTTAGGGTTGGGGCTATGATTAGGGTTGGGGTTATGGTTAGGGTTAGGGTTGGGGTTAGGGTTGGGGTTATGGTTAGGGTTAGGGTTGGGGTTAGGGTTAGGATAAGGATGGGGTTGGGGGTGGTTAAGATCAGGATAAGGGTGGGAGGGGGTGTCAGGGCTGGGGTTTAGAGGATCCAGGCCTTGGTTCAGGTAGGGGGAAGAGGGTGGAGGCAGCTCGGATCTGGGAACCTGGGTTGGCGGGGGCTGGGGCCGATGGGGGGGTGAGCGAATGGGAACGGGAGGAGCCAAGGTGTTGTTTTTATTTTTAATGGTGCGGAGGAAGCGTTTGGAGTAGCCTCGTTTACGGAGGCTTTTGAACAGAATCTGGGTGGCTGAGTGGAAGTCTGAGATGTCTGAGCAAATGCGACGGAAACGGATGAGTTGTGATTTGACTATGCCTATGAACGTGTGTCTTGGATGGTAACTATTTTTGTGTAATAGTGAGTGTGTGTCCGTTGGTTTGAAATAAACTTTGGTCTGGAGTGTTTTCTGCGTGGTGTTGAGTGGCCTGAAATAGACTGTGGTGTCCAGGAAGTTGATTTGTTCCGATTCTATGGTGTGTTTGATTTTGATGGAGGGGTGATGATTATTGAGAATGTGGATGAAGTCTGAGAATTGTGCCAGGTCGTGTGGCCAGATTCCGAAAATGTCGTCTAAAAACCGAAGGTAGAGGGTGGGTTTTAGGGGGCATTTGTCCAAGGCCTCTCGCTCCCATTCACTCATGTAGAGGTTGGCATAGGATGGTGCGAATCTCTGGCCCATGGCCGTCCCGGTCACCTGGAGATAATATTGGTTGTTGAATAGGAAGTCGTTGTTTTTCAGGCACAATTCTAGGAGTTGAAGGATTTCTGCATCCGGTCGTGTGTCGTCCGGGTTGCGAGAAAAAACGGATGAGATGACTTGTAAACCCAGTTGTGTGTTAATATTGGTATACAGGCTATCCACGTCAATTGTGAATACATACGCGTTGGCGGGGACGGCCATGGAGCGGATGATTTCCAGGAAGTGGTATGTGTCTTTAATGTAGCTGGGGTGTCGGGTGGAGAGAGGGCCCAAGAAGTGGTCGATGTATTGGCTAATGTGGTAGGTGGCGCTATTGCAGTCCGAGACTATAGGGCGGCCGGGAGGAACCTCAAAGGGAACGGTCCAAGTTTGTGGCTCTTTGTGGATTTTTGGTAGGAGATAAAAATAGCGGGGTCGTGGGTTCTGTGGTCCGAATAGATAGTGTTTTTGTTTGGCCGAAATGTATTTTTTGTTATGTAGCGACTGAATAATGGTCCGGATTTGAATTTGGGTCTGGGGTTGTATTGTATCGTCCAGGGGTCTATAGTAGGTGGTGTTGTTTAGCTGTCTGTTCGCCTCCAGTGAGTATTGTTGTCTGTCCATGATTACAATTTTGCTGCCTTTGTCTGCCGGTTTGATAATGATGTTGGGGTGATGGATTAGTTGTTTGAGCGCTGCGCGTTCGGCCCCCGGTAGGTTGTCTGGGACATCCGCCGGGGGACGGTAGCGGCGTAGAGTCAGTCTATCTTGGAGGATGAGGTGTTGTGTTTCCGGGTCTAGGGTGGTCTTGTCCGGTTCCCAGGTGGACGGGTGGCTGAATTGTTTGTGTTGTCGTTGTTGTTGGGAGTCGGGATGGAAATAATTTTTGAGTTTTATTCGTCTGTGGTAATTGTGTAGGTCCCTATGAAGTTGCTCCCAGTCAAAGTTGGTGGGACGTGGGATGAAGGTGAGCCCCCTCTCCAAGAGATGGCGTTGTGGTGTGGTGGGAGTGAACAATGTTGCCAGATTACAAATTTGTGATTCTGAATTCCAGACCAGGTCCCGATTGCGGTGTGTGTCCGGTCGTGGGTATGCTGGGGTGTGCTCGTCCCGTGCCCGGTTAGGCTTCAGGCCGACGTTAAATTTAATTGTTTGCACCAATGTTGGAAGATATTGCGGGCTGTGGACGCTGTCCAGTGGAGGTTATCTTTTTCCGTGGTGAAGGTGTCATGTGGGATTTCTGCCAGGAAGGGGAGGTGTGTGGCTATGGTGTTGTTAATGATTTTCAAATTGTCCTGGTGGGTTGGCGGGAGCCGTGAGGAGTAATTTATAATGGGGAAGTAAATGTCTGCATTTGGGAAGGTGATTTTGGCCTGTCTGTAAAGTGCTCTGAGCTGTTTTATGGAGGTTTGTTTTGCGTCCCGGTCCCTGTTGTTGAGGCCAATTGAGAATACCGCGATTTTGGTGTTCGGGTAAATCGGTGCCTTTTCGCATACTTTCAGAAAAGTATACAGCGTGGCTCCCGGATAACTGTCGAGTTGTATGTCGGGGTTGTGGTGAGGGGGGATCCTATTGATGTTTGAATCACCCAGGATAATGATGGGTCTACGGGGTTTAAAATTCCAGGCTGTTATTTTAAGGTGCGCTCTCGCTATGTGGTAGGTGGGTCTGAATGGAGATTGGCGGAGGGGGGGTGTGCCCAGCGCCCGGGCAAACGGTGTGGTAGGGGATAGCGGGTGTGTGGGGAGCCGATTGTCTATTTCTGGTGTCGCGGCCCGCGGACCGGGGTGGCCAGGCAGCGAGGCCCCACCATCTTGTTGGGTGGAGGGTTCAGAATGGGCTCTTGTTGCGGCCATATCGACCTTCTGCGTCCCGCTCATCATGGTTGTTTCACCCTTTTCACCCTGTGTTTTTTTGAGATGGCTGGGAGAGGTTTGCTGCCCAACCGAGCCGGTCCGCCCGCCGGGGAGATCTGTGGGGGATAGAGAGAGGGGAAGAATTGAGTCCTCCGTCGTTACGGCCACGTTAGACTCCCTGAGGGGTCCGTCCAAGGTGGTAGTCGCAAAGTCCGGGGTGGTGTGTGGTGGTGTTACTGTCTGGGGTGGCGCATGGACCTGAGCGTGGCTGTCCCGCAGGGCGGTCAGTGGTTTTAGCGGTCCGCTACGGGGTTGGGTGGTGGGTGTTGGGGTTACTTGGGGTGTTGTGATGGGTAGTGGGACTGAGGAGGGCTGTGACGACTTTTTTGGCTGGTCTGCTGTTTGGCAGGTTGCCGTCGTCTGTGTGAGTGGTGAGTGTCGGTTTGTTGGGGCAATTGATGTGGGGCGGGCGATTTCTTCGGAGAGGGAAGCGCGTGGACCTAGGTAAAGTGAATATAGTTTGTATGGGGCCCTTGCCCTCGGTAGGGGTGGAAAGTCTTCTTCTGTCCCCCCTTGGATGAGTGGCCGAGATTGTGTATTTGCGGTGAGTGTGTGATGAGCGCGGGGAGGGGGAGGAGGAGGAGGGGGGGGGCAGGGTTGTGGGTCGGCTGGTGTGCGATTGTGTGGGTGAATGTCTAAGATGTGTTCTACTGTGTGAATGGTGTCCTGTTTGAGTTTTTGGCCATATTTCTTCCTAGCCCAACCAATAGCAATCCGGAGGGCTAAGGCATCTTTGGGTGTGTCAGTGAAGGTTGCCATAGTGGCCCGGTAATGTTCCTGTAAAATGGCCATGTTGTTTTCCATCCAGGAGATGGTGTTTTCTGCCACTCTGTTGTGTGTGTGTTGTGTGGGAGCTGCCGGTTTGATGAAGGCCGTGAGTTTGTTAACTTGTCTCATCATACCGGGGGGAAATGTTTTCGTGGCTATGGCCTCATCTATGACACGTTTGTGGTATGTGGCCTGAATGAGCCTATAATACCGTTTGCTGTTGTGTCTAGTTTCTGGGGTCGACGGCTGGATGGGTCTGTAGGTGAGTGGCTGCCGAGATTGTGTGCGTGTGCAAGGGTATCCGGTCCGCATGTGAGGCGGTGTGTGCGTGTGCGCGTGTACGCGCGCATGTCGTGATCTATGTGTTGGGTGTGTGGCGATGGACATGTGTGGTCGTGGATGGAAGTCGCGTGCGTGTGCTCTGTGTGTTGGCTGTCCGTTCATACCTGTTAACTCCAATGCGTCGGTCCGCTCCTGAAAAAAAGAAGAATTAGACTGGTGGCGGGCTCCTACCTCAGTACGCGCCGGCCCGGCGTCCCGGCCGCCGCCCCGGGCCCGGCCGCCGCCGAAACCACGTCCCCCGGCTTTCGTCGAAGTCTCCGACCGCGTGGACGTCTCCGGGCGAGCGGCCCAGCACGCCCCGGGCCGGGCGCGCGGCCGAGGAAAAGAGTCCCCCACCGCCGTTTTGAAATTAATAATGTTGCGACAGCCAATCATCCGATCAAAGAAGTGGGAGCACAACTCTAATCGGAAAATTCCTTTTTAAAAAAAAAGAAGCGATACCCGAGCGCATCGGAGTTCAAACACCCAACGTTTCGCAACTAGACGTTGCTTCATCAGAGGTGAACAGGCAGAGAGGACAAGCCAAGGTGTATATATAGTGTGTGTGGACGCGGGAGCCCCCTCCCCCTTCCGGGACAAACGCGTCCAATCAGCCCGGCGGCAACACCGCTGCGCCAACCCCATACGCCACTTCGTATTTTGAATCTCGGCGGGGCAGGAGACGCAGCCCCCTGATTGGTCATTGATCCCGGAAGGACAGAGGGGCAAAGTAACTATGTGTAGCTATGTGTGTGAGCAAACTCCCACGCCCATGTGGTGTGGCGGATAGCGCGCCCGCCCGTCAGCCCAGCGGGCCGCGATCGAGCCCCGCAGGCGGCAGAAAACGGAGCGCCACCCCCACCCACCCATCAATTAAATATTATAATTATTATTAATTTATTTTTTTATTTTATTATTTTTTTTATTTTTTTATTTATTTTTTCCGTGTGTGTGTGTGTGTGTGTGTGTGTGTGTGTGTGTGTGTGTGTGTGGGGTGGAATGGAGTGGGGAAAGAGGGTGAATACAGAAGGAATCTGATATGGTGAGAGAATGTGGAGGTCGTTTTTACGTAGGGTTTCCGGATTATCTGAGTTGCAGGGGGGAGTCCAGATCCGTGGCACTGGCTGGATTAGGGTTGGGTTAGGGTTGGGGTTTGGGGTGTCGGTAATTGACTTTATTTGCACTGGCCTACGGTGTCTGAACTAGTCCCCCCAATGGATAAAGATGGTTGTTGGCGGGTGCATGGACATGAGCAAACAGGGGCCGGCGTAATTAAACGTCATCATTGAGGCCTCCCGGTGCGGTCGTCCGGAGCTTGTGGATCCACTGTTTTTCCGCTCTCTTCCTCTGCCCCCCGGTCCAGTGATCGTTGTTTTCAAGGCCAGAGATGATGAGGTGGGAGGAGGGGTGCGTTTGGAAGTGTGTGATTAGGGGGGTACGAAGTTTGCCTACCATGATGTTGTGTATGTGTTGTGAGAGTCGTGTATGTATCGAGTGTCGGGTTTCCCCAATGTAGTGTTTGTCGCAGAGGGTGCATGTGATGATGTAAACGACGTTTGTGGTGTTGACGGAGAATGAGCCCAAGGTGGGCATAGCTGTGTTGGTGTGTGGGTTGTGGATGTATTTTCTGTTTCTGTAGTGGTGTGCATATTGTAATTGGGGTGTGGGTCTGTGATCGGAGAATTGGGATTTGACCAGTATGTTGTGGAGGCTCTTGTTTTTTCTGTAAGCGGATATGATTTTATTGTTGTGGAAAGCCGGGTGCTGGGACTGCAGACTGGAGAAACTGTTCTTTATGGCCTGGTGGAGACCGGTTATTTTGTGTGAAAAGGTGGAGATGAGAGGTATGAAGTGCCGCGGCGGGGTAGGGTTGAGGTGTGAACTAATTGTGGCGGTGTGTTGTGGGCCCGAGCTGCCTCTCGCTACAGGGGGGTTGGGATGCAGGCCTTCATTGGGGAAGGGGGAAGAGTTAGGTTCAGGATAAGGACCGGGGGTAGGGTCATGGTTAAGTTTAGGGTTAGGGTCGTGGTTAGGGTTAGGGTTAGGGTTGGGGCTATGATTAGGGTTGGGGTTATGGTTAGGGTTAGGGTTGGGGTTAGGGTTGGGGTTATGGTTAGGGTTGGGGTTAGGGTTGGGGTTAGGGTTAGGATAAGGATGGGGTTGGGGGTGGTTAAGATCAGGATAAGGGTGGGAGGGGGTGTCAGGGCTGGGGTTTAGAGGATCCAGGCCTTGGTTCAGGTAGGGGGAAGAGGGTGGAGGCAGCTCGGATCTGGGAACCTGGGTTGGCGGGGGCTGGGGCCGATGGGGGGGTGAGCGAATGGGAACGGGAGGAGCCAAGGTGTTGTTTTTATTTTTAATGGTGCGGAGGAAGCGTTTGGAGTAGCCTCGTTTACGGAGGCTTTTGAACAGAATCTGGGTGGCTGAGTGGAAGTCTGAGATGTCTGAGCAAATGCGACGGAAACGGATGAGTTGTGATTTGACTATGCCTATGAACGTGTGTCTTGGATGGTAACTATTTTTGTGTAATAGTGAGTGTGTGTCCGTTGGTTTGAAATAAACTTTGGTCTGGAGTGTTTTCTGCGTGGTGTTGAGTGGCCTGAAATAGACTGTGGTGTCCAGGAAGTTGATTTGTTCCGATTCTATGGTGTGTTTGATTTTGATGGAGGGGTGATGATTATTGAGAATGTGGATGAAGTCTGAGAATTGTGCCAGGTCGTGTGGCCAGATTCCGAAAATGTCGTCTAAAAACCGAAGGTAGAGGGTGGGTTTTAGGGGGCATTTGTCCAAGGCCTCTCGCTCCCATTCACTCATGTAGAGGTTGGCATAGGATGGTGCGAATCTCTGGCCCATGGCCGTCCCGGTCACCTGGAGATAATATTGGTTGTTGAATAGGAAGTCGTTGTTTTTCAGGCACAATTCTAGGAGTTGAAGGATTTCTGCATCCGGTCGTGTGTCGTCCGGGTTGCGAGAAAAAACGGATGAGATGACTTGTAAACCCAGTTGTGTGTTAATATTGGTATACAGGCTATCCACGTCAATTGTGAATACATACGCGTTGGCGGGGACGGCCATGGAGCGGATGATTTCCAGGAAGTGGTATGTGTCTTTAATGTAGCTGGGGTGTCGGGTGGAGAGAGGGCCCAAGAAGTGGTCGATGTATTGGCTAATGTGGTAGGTGGCGCTATTGCAGTCCGAGACTATAGGGCGGCCGGGAGGAACCTCAAAGGGAACGGTCCAAGTTTGTGGCTCTTTGTGGATTTTTGGTAGGAGATAAAAATAGCGGGGTCGTGGGTTCTGTGGTCCGAATAGATAGTGTTTTTGTTTGGCCGAAATGTATTTTTTGTTATGTAGCGACTGAATAATGGTCCGGATTTGAATTTGGGTCTGGGGTTGTATTGTATCGTCCAGGGGTCTATAGTAGGTGGTGTTGTTTAGCTGTCTGTTCGCCTCCAGTGAGTATTGTTGTCTGTCCATGATTACAATTTTGCTGCCTTTGTCTGCCGGTTTGATAATGATGTTGGGGTGATGGATTAGTTGTTTGAGCGCTGCGCGTTCGGCCCCCGGTAGGTTGTCTGGGACATCCGCCGGGGGACGGTAGCGGCGTAGAGTCAGTCTATCTTGGAGGATGAGGTGTTGTGTTTCCGGGTCTAGGGTGGTCTTGTCCGGTTCCCAGGTGGACGGGTGGCTGAATTGTTTGTGTTGTCGTTGTTGTTGGGAGTCGGGATGGAAATAATTTTTGAGTTTTATTCGTCTGTGGTAATTGTGTAGGTCCCTATGAAGTTGCTCCCAGTCAAAGTTGGTGGGACGTGGGATGAAGGTGAGCCCCCTCTCCAAGAGATGGCGTTGTGGTGTGGTGGGAGTGAACAATGTTGCCAGATTACAAATTTGTGATTCTGAATTCCAGACCAGGTCCCGATTGCGGTGTGTGTCCGGTCGTGGGTATGCTGGGGTGTGCTCGTCCCGTGCCCGGTTAGGCTTCAGGCCGACGTTAAATTTAATTGTTTGCACCAATGTTGGAAGATATTGCGGGCTGTGGACGCTGTCCAGTGGAGGTTATCTTTTTCCGTGGTGAAGGTGTCATGTGGGATTTCTGCCAGGAAGGGGAGGTGTGTGGCTATGGTGTTGTTAATGATTTTCAAATTGTCCTGGTGGGTTGGCGGGAGCCGTGAGGAGTAATTTATAATGGGGAAGTAAATGTCTGCATTTGGGAAGGTGATTTTGGCCTGTCTGTAAAGTGCTCTGAGCTGTTTTATGGAGGTTTGTTTTGCGTCCCGGTCCCTGTTGTTGAGGCCAATTGAGAATACCGCGATTTTGGTGTTCGGGTAAATCGGTGCCTTTTCGCATACTTTCAGAAAAGTATACAGCGTGGCTCCCGGATAACTGTCGAGTTGTATGTCGGGGTTGTGGTGAGGGGGGATCCTATTGATGTTTGAATCACCCAGGATAATGATGGGTCTACGGGGTTTAAAATTCCAGGCTGTTATTTTAAGGTGCGCTCTCGCTATGTGGTAGGTGGGTCTGAATGGAGATTGGCGGAGGGGGGGTGTGCCCAGCGCCCGGGCAAACGGTGTGGTAGGGGATAGCGGGTGTGTGGGGAGCCGATTGTCTATTTCTGGTGTCGCGGCCCGCGGACCGGGGTGGCCAGGCAGCGAGGCCCCACCATCTTGTTGGGTGGAGGGTTCAGAATGGGCTCTTGTTGCGGCCATATCGACCTTCTGCGTCCCGCTCATCATGGTTGTTTCACCCTTTTCACCCTGTGTTTTTTTGAGATGGCTGGGAGAGGTTTGCTGCCCAACCGAGCCGGTCCGCCCGCCGGGGAGATCTGTGGGGGATAGAGAGAGGGGAAGAATTGAGTCCTCCGTCGTTACGGCCACGTTAGACTCCCTGAGGGGTCCGTCCAAGGTGGTAGTCGCAAAGTCCGGGGTGGTGTGTGGTGGTGTTACTGTCTGGGGTGGCGCATGGACCTGAGCGTGGCTGTCCCGCAGGGCGGTCAGTGGTTTTAGCGGTCCGCTACGGGGTTGGGTGGTGGGTGTTGGGGTTACTTGGGGTGTTGTGATGGGTAGTGGGACTGAGGAGGGCTGTGACGACTTTTTTGGCTGGTCTGCTGTTTGGCAGGTTGCCGTCGTCTGTGTGAGTGGTGAGTGTCGGTTTGTTGGGGCAATTGATGTGGGGCGGGCGATTTCTTCGGAGAGGGAAGCGCGTGGACCTAGGTAAAGTGAATATAGTTTGTATGGGGCCCTTGCCCTCGGTAGGGGTGGAAAGTCTTCTTCTGTCCCCCCTTGGATGAGTGGCCGAGATTGTGTATTTGCGGTGAGTGTGTGATGAGCGCGGGGAGGGGGAGGAGGAGGAGGGGGGGGGCAGGGTTGTGGGTCGGCTGGTGTGCGATTGTGTGGGTGAATGTCTAAGATGTGTTCTACTGTGTGAATGGTGTCCTGTTTGAGTTTTTGGCCATATTTCTTCCTAGCCCAACCAATAGCAATCCGGAGGGCTAAGGCATCTTTGGGTGTGTCAGTGAAGGTTGCCATAGTGGCCCGGTAATGTTCCTGTAAAATGGCCATGTTGTTTTCCATCCAGGAGATGGTGTTTTCTGCCACTCTGTTGTGTGTGTGTTGTGTGGGAGCTGCCGGTTTGATGAAGGCCGTGAGTTTGTTAACTTGTCTCATCATACCGGGGGGAAATGTTTTCGTGGCTATGGCCTCATCTATGACACGTTTGTGGTATGTGGCCTGAATGAGCCTATAATACCGTTTGCTGTTGTGTCTAGTTTCTGGGGTCGACGGCTGGATGGGTCTGTAGGTGAGTGGCTGCCGAGATTGTGTGCGTGTGCAAGGGTATCCGGTCCGCATGTGAGGCGGTGTGTGCGTGTGCGCGTGTACGCGCGCATGTCGTGATCTATGTGTTGGGTGTGTGGCGATGGACATGTGTGGTCGTGGATGGAAGTCGCGTGCGTGTGCTCTGTGTGTTGGCTGTCCGTTCATACCTGTTAACTCCAATGCGTCGGTCCGCTCCTGAAAAAAAGAAGAATTAGACTGGTGGCGGGCTCCTACCTCAGTACGCGCCGGCCCGGCGTCCCGGCCGCCGCCCCGGGCCCGGCCGCCGCCGAAACCACGTCCCCCGGCTTTCGTCGAAGTCTCCGACCGCGTGGACGTCTCCGGGCGAGCGGCCCAGCACGCCCCGGGCCGGGCGCGCGGCCGAGGAAAAGAGTCCCCCACCGCCGTTTTGAAATTAATAATGTTGCGACAGCCAATCATCCGATCAAAGAAGTGGGAGCACAACTCTAATCGGAAAATTCCTTTTTAAAAAAAAAGAAGCGATACCCGAGCGCATCGGAGTTCAAACACCCAACGTTTCGCAACTAGACGTTGCTTCATCAGAGGTGAACAGGCAGAGAGGACAAGCCAAGGTGTATATATAGTGTGTGTGGACGCGGGAGCCCCCTCCCCCTTCCGGGACAAACGCGTCCAATCAGCCCGGCGGCAACACCGCTGCGCCAACCCCATACGCCACTTCGTATTTTGAATCTCGGCGGGGCAGGAGACGCAGCCCCCTGATTGGTCATTGATCCCGGAAGGACAGAGGGGCAAAGTAACTATGTGTAGCTATGTGTGTGAGCAAACTCCCACGCCCATGTGGTGTGGCGGATAGCGCGCCCGCCCGTCAGCCCAGCGGGCCGCGATCGAGCCCCGCAGGCGGCAGAAAACGGAGCGCCACCCCCACCCACCCATCAATTAAATATTATAATTATTATTAATTTATTTTTTTATTTTATTATTTTTTTTATTTTTTTATTTATTTTTTCCGTGTGTGTGTGTGTGTGTGTGTGTGTGTGTGTGTGTGTGTGTGTGTGTGTGGGGTGGAATGGAGTGGGGAAAGAGGGTGAATACAGAAGGAATCTGATATGGTGAGAGAATGTGGAGGTCGTTTTTACGTAGGGTTTCCGGATTATCTGAGTTGCAGGGGGGAGTCCAGATCCGTGGCACTGGCTGGATTAGGGTTGGGTTAGGGTTGGGGTTTGGGGTGTCGGTAATTGACTTTATTTGCACTGGCCTACGGTGTCTGAACTAGTCCCCCCAATGGATAAAGATGGTTGTTGGCGGGTGCATGGACATGAGCAAACAGGGGCCGGCGTAATTAAACGTCATCATTGAGGCCTCCCGGTGCGGTCGTCCGGAGCTTGTGGATCCACTGTTTTTCCGCTCTCTTCCTCTGCCCCACGGTCCAGTGATCGTTGTTTTCAAGGCCAGAGATGATGAGGTGGGAGGAGGGGTGCGTTTGGAAGTGTGTGATTAGGGGGGTACGAAGTTTGCCTACCATGATGTTGTGTATGTGTTGTGAGAGTCGTGTATGTATCGAGTGTCGGGTTTCCCCAATGTAGTGTTTGTCGCAGAGGGTGCATGTGATGATGTAAACGACGTTTGTGGTGTTGACGGAGAATGAGCCCAAGGTGGGCATAGCTGTGTTGGTGTGTGGGTTGTGGATGTATTTTCTGTTTCTGTAGTGGTGTGCATATTGTAATTGGGGTGTGGGTCTGTGATCGGAGAATTGGGATTTGACCAGTATGTTGTGGAGGCTCTTGTTTTTTCTGTAAGCGGATATGATTTTATTGTTGTGGAAAGCCGGGTGCTGGGACTGTAGACTGGAGAAACTGTTCTTTATGGCCTGGTGGAGACCGGTTATTTTGTGTGAAAAGGTGGAGATGAGAGGTATGAAGTGCCGCGGCGGGGTAGGGTTGAGGTGTGAACTAATTGTGGCGGTGTGTTGTGGGCCCGAGCTGCCTCTCGCTACAGGGGGGTTGGGATGCAGGCCTTCATTGGGGAAGGGGGAAGAGTTAGGTTCAGGATAAGGACCGGGGGTAGGGTCATGGTTAAGTTTAGGGTTAGGGTCGTGGTTAGGGTTAGGGTTAGGGTTGGGGCTATGATTAGGGTTGGGGTTATGGTTAGGGTTAGGGTTGGGGTTAGGGTTGGGGTTATGGTTAGGGTTGGGGTTAGGGTTGGGGTTAGGGTTAGGATAAGGATGGGGTTGGGGGTGGTTAAGATCAGGATAAGGGTGGGAGGGGGTGTCAGGGCTGGGGTTTAGAGGATCCAGGCCTTGGTTCAGGTAGGGGGAAGAGGGTGGAGGCAGCTCGGATCTGGGAACCTGGGTTGGCGGGGGCTGGGGCCGATGGGGGGGTGAGCGAATGGGAACGGGAGGAGCCAAGGTGTTGTTTTTATTTTTAATGGTGCGGAGGAAGCGTTTGGAGTAGCCTCGTTTACGGAGGCTTTTGAACAGAATCTGGGTGGCTGAGTGGAAGTCTGAGATGTCTGAGCAAATGCGACGGAAACGGATGAGTTGTGATTTGACTATGCCTATGAACGTGTGTCTTGGATGGTAACTATTTTTGTGTAATAGTGAGTGTGTGTCCGTTGGTTTGAAATAAACTTTGGTCTGGAGTGTTTTCTGCGTGGTGTTGAGTGGCCTGAAATAGACTGTGGTGTCCAGGAAGTTGATTTGTTCCGATTCTATGGTGTGTTTGATTTTGATGGAGGGGTGATGATTATTGAGAATGTGGATGAAGTCTGAGAATTGTGCCAGGTCGTGTGGCCAGATTCCGAAAATGTCGTCTAAAAACCGAAGGTAGAGGGTGGGTTTTAGGGGGCATTTGTCCAAGGCCTCTCGCTCCCATTCACTCATGTAGAGGTTGGCATAGGATGGTGCGAATCTCTGGCCCATGGCCGTCCCGGTCACCTGGAGATAATATTGGTTGTTGAATAGGAAGTCGTTGTTTTTCAGGCACAATTCTAGGAGTTGAAGGATTTCTGCATCCGGTCGTGTGTCGTCCGGGTTGCGAGAAAAAACGGATGAGATGACTTGTAAACCCAGTTGTGTGTTAATATTGGTATACAGGCTATCCACGTCAATTGTGAATACATACGCGTTGGCGGGGACGGCCATGGAGCGGATGATTTCCAGGAAGTGGTATGTGTCTTTAATGTAGCTGGGGTGTCGGGTGGAGAGAGGGCCCAAGAAGTGGTCGATGTATTGGCTAATGTGGTAGGTGGCGCTATTGCAGTCCGAGACTATAGGGCGGCCGGGAGGAACCTCAAAGGGAACGGTCCAAGTTTGTGGCTCTTTGTGGATTTTTGGTAGGAGATAAAAATAGCGGGGTCGTGGGTTCTGTGGTCCGAATAGATAGTGTTTTTGTTTGGCCGAAATGTATTTTTTGTTATGTAGCGACTGAATAATGGTCCGGATTTGAATTTGGGTCTGGGGTTGTATTGTATCGTCCAGGGGTCTATAGTAGGTGGTGTTGTTTAGCTGTCTGTTCGCCTCCAGTGAGTATTGTTGTCTGTCCATGATTACAATTTTGCTGCCTTTGTCTGCCGGTTTGATAATGATGTTGGGGTGATGGATTAGTTGTTTGAGCGCTGCGCGTTCGGCCCCCGGTAGGTTGTCTGGGACATCCGCCGGGGGACGGTAGCGGCGTAGAGTCAGTCTATCTTGGAGGATGAGGTGTTGTGTTTCCGGGTCTAGGGTGGTCTTGTCCGGTTCCCAGGTGGACGGGTGGCTGAATTGTTTGTGTTGTCGTTGTTGTTGGGAGTCGGGATGGAAATAATTTTTGAGTTTTATTCGTCTGTGGTAATTGTGTAGGTCCCTATGAAGTTGCTCCCAGTCAAAGTTGGTGGGACGTGGGATGAAGGTGAGCCCCCTCTCCAAGAGATGGCGTTGTGGTGTGGTGGGAGTGAACAATGTTGCCAGATTACAAATTTGTGATTCTGAATTCCAGACCAGGTCCCGATTGCGGTGTGTGTCCGGTCGTGGGTATGCTGGGGTGTGCTCGTCCCGTGCCCGGTTAGGCTTCAGGCCGACGTTAAATTTAATTGTTTGCACCAATGTTGGAAGATATTGCGGGCTGTGGACGCTGTCCAGTGGAGGTTATCTTTTTCCGTGGTGAAGGTGTCATGTGGGATTTCTGCCAGGAAGGGGAGGTGTGTGGCTATGGTGTTGTTAATGATTTTCAAATTGTCCTGGTGGGTTGGCGGGAGCCGTGAGGAGTAATTTATAATGGGGAAGTAAATGTCTGCATTTGGGAAGGTGATTTTGGCCTGTCTGTAAAGTGCTCTGAGCTGTTTTATGGAGGTTTGTTTTGCGTCCCGGTCCCTGTTGTTGAGGCCAATTGAGAATACCGCGATTTTGGTGTTCGGGTAAATCGGTGCCTTTTCGCATACTTTCAGAAAAGTATACAGCGTGGCTCCCGGATAACTGTCGAGTTGTATGTCGGGGTTGTGGTGAGGGGGGATCCTATTGATGTTTGAATCACCCAGGATAATGATGGGTCTACGGGGTTTAAAATTCCAGGCTGTTATTTTAAGGTGCGCTCTCGCTATGTGGTAGGTGGGTCTGAATGGAGATTGGCGGAGGGGGGGTGTGCCCAGCGCCCGGGCAAACGGTGTGGTAGGGGATAGCGGGTGTGTGGGGAGCCGATTGTCTATTTCTGGTGTCGCGGCCCGCGGACCGGGGTGGCCAGGCAGCGAGGCCCCACCATCTTGTTGGGTGGAGGGTTCAGAATGGGCTCTTGTTGCGGCCATATCGACCTTCTGCGTCCCGCTCATCATGGTTGTTTCACCCTTTTCACCCTGTGTTTTTTTGAGATGGCTGGGAGAGGTTTGCTGCCCAACCGAGCCGGTCCGCCCGCCGGGGAGATCTGTGGGGGATAGAGAGAGGGGAAGAATTGAGTCCTCCGTCGTTACGGCCACGTTAGACTCCCTGAGGGGTCCGTCCAAGGTGGTAGTCGCAAAGTCCGGGGTGGTGTGTGGTGGTGTTACTGTCTGGGGTGGCGCATGGACCTGAGCGTGGCTGTCCCGCAGGGCGGTCAGTGGTTTTAGCGGTCCGCTACGGGGTTGGGTGGTGGGTGTTGGGGTTACTTGGGGTGTTGTGATGGGTAGTGGGACTGAGGAGGGCTGTGACGACTTTTTTGGCTGGTCTGCTGTTTGGCAGGTTGCCGTCGTCTGTGTGAGTGGTGAGTGTCGGTTTGTTGGGGCAATTGATGTGGGGCGGGCGATTTCTTCGGAGAGGGAAGCGCGTGGACCTAGGTAAAGTGAATATAGTTTGTATGGGGCCCTTGCCCTCGGTAGGGGTGGAAAGTCTTCTTCTGTCCCCCCTTGGATGAGTGGCCGAGATTGTGTATTTGCGGTGAGTGTGTGATGAGCGCGGGGAGGGGGAGGAGGAGGAGGGGGGGGGCAGGGTTGTGGGTCGGCTGGTGTGCGATTGTGTGGGTGAATGTCTAAGATGTGTTCTACTGTGTGAATGGTGTCCTGTTTGAGTTTTTGGCCATATTTCTTCCTAGCCCAACCAATAGCAATCCGGAGGGCTAAGGCATCTTTGGGTGTGTCAGTGAAGGTTGCCATAGTGGCCCGGTAATGTTCCTGTAAAATGGCCATGTTGTTTTCCATCCAGGAGATGGTGTTTTCTGCCACTCTGTTGTGTGTGTGTTGTGTGGGAGCTGCCGGTTTGATGAAGGCCGTGAGTTTGTTAACTTGTCTCATCATACCGGGGGGAAATGTTTTCGTGGCTATGGCCTCATCTATGACACGTTTGTGGTATGTGGCCTGAATGAGCCTATAATACCGTTTGCTGTTGTGTCTAGTTTCTGGGGTCGACGGCTGGATGGGTCTGTAGGTGAGTGGCTGCCGAGATTGTGTGCGTGTGCAAGGGTATCCGGTCCGCATGTGAGGCGGTGTGTGCGTGTGCGCGTGTACGCGCGCATGTCGTGATCTATGTGTTGGGTGTGTGGCGATGGACATGTGTGGTCGTGGATGGAAGTCGCGTGCGTGTGCTCTGTGTGTTGGCTGTCCGTTCATACCTGTTAACTCCAATGCGTCGGTCCGCTCCTGAAAAAAAGAAGAATTAGACTGGTGGCGGGCTCCTACCTCAGTACGCGCCGGCCCGGCGTCCCGGCCGCCGCCCCGGGCCCGGCCGCCGCCGAAACCACGTCCCCCGGCTTTCGTCGAAGTCTCCGACCGCGTGGACGTCTCCGGGCGAGCGGCCCAGCACGCCCCGGGCCGGGCGCGCGGCCGAGGAAAAGAGTCCCCCACCGCCGTTTTGAAATTAATAATGTTGCGACAGCCAATCATCCGATCAAAGAAGTGGGAGCACAACTCTAATCGGAAAATTCCTTTTTAAAAAAAAAGAAGCGATACCCGAGCGCATCGGAGTTCAAACACCCAACGTTTCGCAACTAGACGTTGCTTCATCAGAGGTGAACAGGCAGAGAGGACAAGCCAAGGTGTATATATAGTGTGTGTGGACGCGGGAGCCCCCTCCCCCTTCCGGGACAAACGCGTCCAATCAGCCCGGCGGCAACACCGCTGCGCCAACCCCATACGCCACTTCGTATTTTGAATCTCGGCGGGGCAGGAGACGCAGCCCCCTGATTGGTCATTGATCCCGGAAGGACAGAGGGGCAAAGTAACTATGTGTAGCTATGTGTGTGAGCAAACTCCCACGCCCATGTGGTGTGGCGGATAGCGCGCCCGCCCGTCAGCCCAGCGGGCCGCGATCGAGCCCCGCAGGCGGCAGAAAACGGAGCGCCACCCCCACCCACCCATCAATTAAATATTATAATTATTATTAATTTATTTTTTTATTTTATTATTTTTTTTATTTTTTTATTTATTTTTTCCGTGTGTGTGTGTGTGTGTGTGTGTGTGTGTGTGTGTGTGTGTGTGTGTGTGGGGTGGAATGGAGTGGGGAAAGAGGGTGAATACAGAAGGAATCTGATATGGTGAGAGAATGTGGAGGTCGTTTTTACGTAGGGTTTCCGGATTATCTGAGTTGCAGGGGGGAGTCCAGATCCGTGGCACTGGCTGGATTAGGGTTGGGTTAGGGTTGGGGTTTGGGGTGTCGGTAATTGACTTTATTTGCACTGGCCTACGGTGTCTGAACTAGTCCCCCCAATGGATAAAGATGGTTGTTGGCGGGTGCATGGACATGAGCAAACAGGGGCCGGCGTAATTAAACGTCATCATTGAGGCCTCCCGGTGCGGTCGTCCGGAGCTTGTGGATCCACTGTTTTTCCGCTCTCTTCCTCTGCCCCACGGTCCAGTGATCGTTGTTTTCAAGGCCAGAGATGATGAGGTGGGAGGAGGGGTGCGTTTGGAAGTGTGTGATTAGGGGGGTACGAAGTTTGCCTACCATGATGTTGTGTATGTGTTGTGAGAGTCGTGTATGTATCGAGTGTCGGGTTTCCCCAATGTAGTGTTTGTCGCAGAGGGTGCATGTGATGATGTAAACGACGTTTGTGGTGTTGACGGAGAATGAGCCCAAGGTGGGCATAGCTGTGTTGGTGTGTGGGTTGTGGATGTATTTTCTGTTTCTGTAGTGGTGTGCATATTGTAATTGGGGTGTGGGTCTGTGATCGGAGAATTGGGATTTGACCAGTATGTTGTGGAGGCTCTTGTTTTTTCTGTAAGCGGATATGATTTTATTGTTGTGGAAAGCCGGGTGCTGGGACTGTAGACTGGAGAAACTGTTCTTTATGGCCTGGTGGAGACCGGTTATTTTGTGTGAAAAGGTGGAGATGAGAGGTATGAAGTGCCGCGGCGGGGTAGGGTTGAGGTGTGAACTAATTGTGGCGGTGTGTTGTGGGCCCGAGCTGCCTCTCGCTACAGGGGGGTTGGGATGCAGGCCTTCATTGGGGAAGGGGGAAGAGTTAGGTTCAGGATAAGGACCGGGGGTAGGGTCATGGTTAAGTTTAGGGTTAGGGTCGTGGTTAGGGTTAGGGTTAGGGTTGGGGCTATGATTAGGGTTGGGGTTATGGTTAGGGTTAGGGTTGGGGTTAGGGTTGGGGTTATGGTTAGGGTTGGGGTTAGGGTTGGGGTTAGGGTTAGGATAAGGATGGGGTTGGGGGTGGTTAAGATCAGGATAAGGGTGGGAGGGGGTGTCAGGGCTGGGGTTTAGAGGATCCAGGCCTTGGTTCAGGTAGGGGGAAGAGGGTGGAGGCAGCTCGGATCTGGGAACCTGGGTTGGCGGGGGCTGGGGCCGATGGGGGGGTGAGCGAATGGGAACGGGAGGAGCCAAGGTGTTGTTTTTATTTTTAATGGTGCGGAGGAAGCGTTTGGAGTAGCCTCGTTTACGGAGGCTTTTGAACAGAATCTGGGTGGCTGAGTGGAAGTCTGAGATGTCTGAGCAAATGCGACGGAAACGGATGAGTTGTGATTTGACTATGCCTATGAACGTGTGTCTTGGATGGTAACTATTTTTGTGTAATAGTGAGTGTGTGTCCGTTGGTTTGAAATAAACTTTGGTCTGGAGTGTTTTCTGCGTGGTGTTGAGTGGCCTGAAATAGACTGTGGTGTCCAGGAAGTTGATTTGTTCCGATTCTATGGTGTGTTTGATTTTGATGGAGGGGTGATGATTATTGAGAATGTGGATGAAGTCTGAGAATTGTGCCAGGTCGTGTGGCCAGATTCCGAAAATGTCGTCTAAAAACCGAAGGTAGAGGGTGGGTTTTAGGGGGCATTTGTCCAAGGCCTCTCGCTCCCATTCACTCATGTAGAGGTTGGCATAGGATGGTGCGAATCTCTGGCCCATGGCCGTCCCGGTCACCTGGAGATAATATTGGTTGTTGAATAGGAAGTCGTTGTTTTTCAGGCACAATTCTAGGAGTTGAAGGATTTCTGCATCCGGTCGTGTGTCGTCCGGGTTGCGAGAAAAAACGGATGAGATGACTTGTAAACCCAGTTGTGTGTTAATATTGGTATACAGGCTATCCACGTCAATTGTGAATACATACGCGTTGGCGGGGACGGCCATGGAGCGGATGATTTCCAGGAAGTGGTATGTGTCTTTAATGTAGCTGGGGTGTCGGGTGGAGAGAGGGCCCAAGAAGTGGTCGATGTATTGGCTAATGTGGTAGGTGGCGCTATTGCAGTCCGAGACTATAGGGCGGCCGGGAGGAACCTCAAAGGGAACGGTCCAAGTTTGTGGCTCTTTGTGGATTTTTGGTAGGAGATAAAAATAGCGGGGTCGTGGGTTCTGTGGTCCGAATAGATAGTGTTTTTGTTTGGCCGAAATGTATTTTTTGTTATGTAGCGACTGAATAATGGTCCGGATTTGAATTTGGGTCTGGGGTTGTATTGTATCGTCCAGGGGTCTATAGTAGGTGGTGTTGTTTAGCTGTCTGTTCGCCTCCAGTGAGTATTGTTGTCTGTCCATGATTACAATTTTGCTGCCTTTGTCTGCCGGTTTGATAATGATGTTGGGGTGATGGATTAGTTGTTTGAGCGCTGCGCGTTCGGCCCCCGGTAGGTTGTCTGGGACATCCGCCGGGGGACGGTAGCGGCGTAGAGTCAGTCTATCTTGGAGGATGAGGTGTTGTGTTTCCGGGTCTAGGGTGGTCTTGTCCGGTTCCCAGGTGGACGGGTGGCTGAATTGTTTGTGTTGTCGTTGTTGTTGGGAGTCGGGATGGAAATAATTTTTGAGTTTTATTCGTCTGTGGTAATTGTGTAGGTCCCTATGAAGTTGCTCCCAGTCAAAGTTGGTGGGACGTGGGATGAAGGTGAGCCCCCTCTCCAAGAGATGGCGTTGTGGTGTGGTGGGAGTGAACAATGTTGCCAGATTACAAATTTGTGATTCTGAATTCCAGACCAGGTCCCGATTGCGGTGTGTGTCCGGTCGTGGGTATGCTGGGGTGTGCTCGTCCCGTGCCCGGTTAGGCTTCAGGCCGACGTTAAATTTAATTGTTTGCACCAATGTTGGAAGATATTGCGGGCTGTGGACGCTGTCCAGTGGAGGTTATCTTTTTCCGTGGTGAAGGTGTCATGTGGGATTTCTGCCAGGAAGGGGAGGTGTGTGGCTATGGTGTTGTTAATGATTTTCAAATTGTCCTGGTGGGTTGGCGGGAGCCGTGAGGAGTAATTTATAATGGGGAAGTAAATGTCTGCATTTGGGAAGGTGATTTTGGCCTGTCTGTAAAGTGCTCTGAGCTGTTTTATGGAGGTTTGTTTTGCGTCCCGGTCCCTGTTGTTGAGGCCAATTGAGAATACCGCGATTTTGGTGTTCGGGTAAATCGGTGCCTTTTCGCATACTTTCAGAAAAGTATACAGCGTGGCTCCCGGATAACTGTCGAGTTGTATGTCGGGGTTGTGGTGAGGGGGGATCCTATTGATGTTTGAATCACCCAGGATAATGATGGGTCTACGGGGTTTAAAATTCCAGGCTGTTATTTTAAGGTGCGCTCTCGCTATGTGGTAGGTGGGTCTGAATGGAGATTGGCGGAGGGGGGGTGTGCCCAGCGCCCGGGCAAACGGTGTGGTAGGGGATAGCGGGTGTGTGGGGAGCCGATTGTCTATTTCTGGTGTCGCGGCCCGCGGACCGGGGTGGCCAGGCAGCGAGGCCCCACCATCTTGTTGGGTGGAGGGTTCAGAATGGGCTCTTGTTGCGGCCATATCGACCTTCTGCGTCCCGCTCATCATGGTTGTTTCACCCTTTTCACCCTGTGTTTTTTTGAGATGGCTGGGAGAGGTTTGCTGCCCAACCGAGCCGGTCCGCCCGCCGGGGAGATCTGTGGGGGATAGAGAGAGGGGAAGAATTGAGTCCTCCGTCGTTACGGCCACGTTAGACTCCCTGAGGGGTCCGTCCAAGGTGGTAGTCGCAAAGTCCGGGGTGGTGTGTGGTGGTGTTACTGTCTGGGGTGGCGCATGGACCTGAGCGTGGCTGTCCCGCAGGGCGGTCAGTGGTTTTAGCGGTCCGCTACGGGGTTGGGTGGTGGGTGTTGGGGTTACTTGGGGTGTTGTGATGGGTAGTGGGACTGAGGAGGGCTGTGACGACTTTTTTGGCTGGTCTGCTGTTTGGCAGGTTGCCGTCGTCTGTGTGAGTGGTGAGTGTCGGTTTGTTGGGGCAATTGATGTGGGGCGGGCGATTTCTTCGGAGAGGGAAGCGCGTGGACCTAGGTAAAGTGAATATAGTTTGTATGGGGCCCTTGCCCTCGGTAGGGGTGGAAAGTCTTCTTCTGTCCCCCCTTGGATGAGTGGCCGAGATTGTGTATTTGCGGTGAGTGTGTGATGAGCGCGGGGAGGGGGAGGAGGAGGAGGGGGAGGAGGGGGGGGGCAGGGTTGTGGGTCGGCTGGTGTGCGATTGTGTGGGTGAATGTCTAAGATGTGTTCTACTGTGTGAATGGTGTCCTGTTTGAGTTTTTGGCCATATTTCTTCCTAGCCCAACCAATAGCAATCCGGAGGGCTAAGGCATCTTTGGGTGTGTCAGTGAAGGTTGCCATAGTGGCCCGGTAATGTTCCTGTAAAATGGCCATGTTGTTTTCCATCCAGGAGATGGTGTTTTCTGCCACTCTGTTGTGTGTGTGTTGTGTGGGAGCTGCCGGTTTGATGAAGGCCGTGAGTTTGTTAACTTGTCTCATCATACCGGGGGGAAATGTTTTCGTGGCTATGGCCTCATCTATGACACGTTTGTGGTATGTGGCCTGAATGAGCCTATAATACCGTTTGCTGTTGTGTCTAGTTTCTGGGGTCGACGGCTGGATGGGTCTGTAGGTGAGTGGCTGCCGAGATTGTGTGCGTGTGCAAGGGTATCCGGTCCGCATGTGAGGCGGTGTGTGCGTGTGCGCGTGTACGCGCGCATGTCGTGATCTATGTGTTGGGTGTGTGGCGATGGACATGTGTGGTCGTGGATGGAAGTCGCGTGCGTGTGCTCTGTGTGTTGGCTGTCCGTTCATACCTGTTAACTCCAATGCGTCGGTCCGCTCCTGAAAAAAAGAAGAATTAGACTGGTGGCGGGCTCCTACCTCAGTACGCGCCGGCCCGGCGTCCCGGCCGCCGCCCCGGGCCCGGCCGCCGCCGAAACCACGTCCCCCGGCTTTCGTCGAAGTCTCCGACCGCGTGGACGTCTCCGGGCGAGCGGCCCAGCACGCCCCGGGCCGGGCGCGCGGCCGAGGAAAAGAGTCCCCCACCGCCGTTTTGAAATTAATAATGTTGCGACAGCCAATCATCCGATCAAAGAAGTGGGAGCACAACTCTAATCGGAAAATTGCTTTTTAAAAAAAAAGAAGCGATACCCGAGCGCATCGGAGTTCAAACACCCAACGTTTCGCAACTAGACGTTGCTTCATCAGAGGTGAACAGGCAGAGAGGACAAGCCAAGGTGTATATATAGTGTGTGTGGACGCGGGAGCCCCCTCCCCCTTCCGGGACAAACGCGTCCAATCAGCCCGGCGGCAACACCGCTGCGCCAACCCCATACGCCACTTCGTATTTTGAATCTCGGCGGGGCAGGAGACGCAGCCCCCTGATTGGTCATTGATCCCGGAAGGACAGAGGGGCAAAGTAACTATGTGTAGCTATGTGTGTGAGCAAACTCCCACGCCCATGTGGTGTGGCGGATAGCGCGCCCGCCCGTCAGCCCAGCGGGCCGCGATCGAGCCCCGCAGGCGGCAGAAAACGGAGCGCCACCCCCACCCACCCATCAATTAAATATTATAATTATTATTAATTTATTTTATTATTTTTTTTATTTTTTTATTTATTTTTTCCGTGTGTGTGTGTGTGTGTGTGTGTGTGTGTGTGTGTGTGTGTGTGTGGGGTGGAATGGAGTGGGGAAAGAGGGTGAATACAGAAGGAATCTGATATGGTGAGAGAATGTGGAGGTCGTTTTTACGTAGGGTTTCCGGATTATCTGAGTTGCAGGGGGGAGTCCAGATCCGTGGCACTGGCTGGATTAGGGTTGGGTTAGGGTTGGGGTTTGGGGTGTCGGTAATTGACTTTATTTGCACTGGCCTACGGTGTCTGAACTAGTCCCCCCAATGGATAAAGATGGTTGTTGGCGGGTGCATGGACATGAGCAAACAGGGGCCGGCGTAATTAAACGTCATCATTGAGGCCTCCCGGTGCGGTCGTCCGGAGCTTGTGGATCCACTGTTTTTCCGCTCTCTTCCTCTGCCCCCCGGTCCAGTGATCGTTGTTTTCAAGGCCAGAGATGATGAGGTGGGAGGAGGGGTGCGTTTGGAAGTGTGTGATTAGGGGGGTACGAAGTTTGCCTACCATGATGTTGTGTATGTGTTGTGAGAGTCGTGTATGTATCGAGTGTCGGGTTTCCCCAATGTAGTGTTTGTCGCAGAGGGTGCATGTGATGATGTAAACGACGTTTGTGGTGTTGACGGAGAATGAGCCCAAGGTGGGCATAGCTGTGTTGGTGTGTGGGTTGTGGATGTATTTTCTGTTTCTGTAGTGGTGTGCATATTGTAATTGGGGTGTGGGTCTGTGATCGGAGAATTGGGATTTGACCAGTATGTTGTGGAGGCTCTTGTTTTTTCTGTAAGCGGATATGATTTTATTGTTGTGGAAAGCCGGGTGCTGGGACTGCAGACTGGAGAAACTGTTCTTTATGGCCTGGTGGAGACCGGTTATTTTGTGTGAAAAGGTGGAGATGAGAGGTATGAAGTGCCGCGGCGGGGTAGGGTTGAGGTGTGAACTAATTGTGGCGGTGTGTTGTGGGCCCGAGCTGCCTCTCGCTACAGGGGGGTTGGGATGCAGGCCTTCATTGGGGAAGGGGGAAGAGTTAGGTTCAGGATAAGGACCGGGGGTAGGGTCATGGTTAAGTTTAGGGTTAGGGTCGTGGTTAGGGTTAGGGTTAGGGTTGGGGCTATGATTAGGGTTGGGGTTATGGTTAGGGTTAGGGTTGGGGTTAGGGTTGGGGTTATGGTTAGGGTTGGGGTTAGGGTTGGGGTTAGGGTTAGGATAAGGATGGGGTTGGGGGTGGTTAAGATCAGGATAAGGGTGGGAGGGGGTGTCAGGGCTGGGGTTTAGAGGATCCAGGCCTTGGTTCAGGTAGGGGGAAGAGGGTGGAGGCAGCTCGGATCTGGGAACCTGGGTTGGCGGGGGCTGGGGCCGATGGGGGGGTGAGCGAATGGGAACGGGAGGAGCCAAGGTGTTGTTTTTATTTTTAATGGTGCGGAGGAAGCGTTTGGAGTAGCCTCGTTTACGGAGGCTTTTGAACAGAATCTGGGTGGCTGAGTGGAAGTCTGAGATGTCTGAGCAAATGCGACGGAAACGGATGAGTTGTGATTTGACTATGCCTATGAACGTGTGTCTTGGATGGTAACTATTTTTGTGTAATAGTGAGTGTGTGTCCGTTGGTTTGAAATAAACTTTGGTCTGGAGTGTTTTCTGCGTGGTGTTGAGTGGCCTGAAATAGACTGTGGTGTCCAGGAAGTTGATTTGTTCCGATTCTATGGTGTGTTTGATTTTGATGGAGGGGTGATGATTATTGAGAATGTGGATGAAGTCTGAGAATTGTGCCAGGTCGTGTGGCCAGATTCCGAAAATGTCGTCTAAAAACCGAAGGTAGAGGGTGGGTTTTAGGGGGCATTTGTCCAAGGCCTCTCGCTCCCATTCACTCATGTAGAGGTTGGCATAGGATGGTGCGAATCTCTGGCCCATGGCCGTCCCGGTCACCTGGAGATAATATTGGTTGTTGAATAGGAAGTCGTTGTTTTTCAGGCACAATTCTAGGAGTTGAAGGATTTCTGCATCCGGTCGTGTGTCGTCCGGGTTGCGAGAAAAAACGGATGAGATGACTTGTAAACCCAGTTGTGTGTTAATATTGGTATACAGGCTATCCACGTCAATTGTGAATACATACGCGTTGGCGGGGACGGCCATGGAGCGGATGATTTCCAGGAAGTGGTATGTGTCTTTAATGTAGCTGGGGTGTCGGGTGGAGAGAGGGCCCAAGAAGTGGTCGATGTATTGGCTAATGTGGTAGGTGGCGCTATTGCAGTCCGAGACTATAGGGCGGCCGGGAGGAACCTCAAAGGGAACGGTCCAAGTTTGTGGCTCTTTGTGGATTTTTGGTAGGAGATAAAAATAGCGGGGTCGTGGGTTCTGTGGTCCGAATAGATAGTGTTTTTGTTTGGCCGAAATGTATTTTTTGTTATGTAGCGACTGAATAATGGTCCGGATTTGAATTTGGGTCTGGGGTTGTATTGTATCGTCCAGGGGTCTATAGTAGGTGGTGTTGTTTAGCTGTCTGTTCGCCTCCAGTGAGTATTGTTGTCTGTCCATGATTACAATTTTGCTGCCTTTGTCTGCCGGTTTGATAATGATGTTGGGGTGATGGATTAGTTGTTTGAGCGCTGCGCGTTCGGCCCCCGGTAGGTTGTCTGGGACATCCGCCGGGGGACGGTAGCGGCGTAGAGTCAGTCTATCTTGGAGGATGAGGTGTTGTGTTTCCGGGTCTAGGGTGGTCTTGTCCGGTTCCCAGGTGGACGGGTGGCTGAATTGTTTGTGTTGTCGTTGTTGTTGGGAGTCGGGATGGAAATAATTTTTGAGTTTTATTCGTCTGTGGTAATTGTGTAGGTCCCTATGAAGTTGCTCCCAGTCAAAGTTGGTGGGACGTGGGATGAAGGTGAGCCCCCTCTCCAAGAGATGGCGTTGTGGTGTGGTGGGAGTGAACAATGTTGCCAGATTACAAATTTGTGATTCTGAATTCCAGACCAGGTCCCGATTGCGGTGTGTGTCCGGTCGTGGGTATGCTGGGGTGTGCTCGTCCCGTGCCCGGTTAGGCTTCAGGCCGACGTTAAATTTAATTGTTTGCACCAATGTTGGAAGATATTGCGGGCTGTGGACGCTGTCCAGTGGAGGTTATCTTTTTCCGTGGTGAAGGTGTCATGTGGGATTTCTGCCAGGAAGGGGAGGTGTGTGGCTATGGTGTTGTTAATGATTTTCAAATTGTCCTGGTGGGTTGGCGGGAGCCGTGAGGAGTAATTTATAATGGGGAAGTAAATGTCTGCATTTGGGAAGGTGATTTTGGCCTGTCTGTAAAGTGCTCTGAGCTGTTTTATGGAGGTTTGTTTTGCGTCCCGGTCCCTGTTGTTGAGGCCAATTGAGAATACCGCGATTTTGGTGTTCGGGTAAATCGGTGCCTTTTCGCATACTTTCAGAAAAGTATACAGCGTGGCTCCCGGATAACTGTCGAGTTGTATGTCGGGGTTGTGGTGAGGGGGGATCCTATTGATGTTTGAATCACCCAGGATAATGATGGGTCTACGGGGTTTAAAATTCCAGGCTGTTATTTTAAGGTGCGCTCTCGCTATGTGGTAGGTGGGTCTGAATGGAGATTGGCGGAGGGGGGGTGTGCCCAGCGCCCGGGCAAACGGTGTGGTAGGGGATAGCGGGTGTGTGGGGAGCCGATTGTCTATTTCTGGTGTCGCGGCCCGCGGACCGGGGTGGCCAGGCAGCGAGGCCCCACCATCTTGTTGGGTGGAGGGTTCAGAATGGGCTCTTGTTGCGGCCATATCGACCTTCTGCGTCCCGCTCATCATGGTTGTTTCACCCTTTTCACCCTGTGTTTTTTTGAGATGGCTGGGAGAGGTTTGCTGCCCAACCGAGCCGGTCCGCCCGCCGGGGAGATCTGTGGGGGATAGAGAGAGGGGAAGAATTGAGTCCTCCGTCGTTACGGCCACGTTAGACTCCCTGAGGGGTCCGTCCAAGGTGGTAGTCGCAAAGTCCGGGGTGGTGTGTGGTGGTGTTACTGTCTGGGGTGGCGCATGGACCTGAGCGTGGCTGTCCCGCAGGGCGGTCAGTGGTTTTAGCGGTCCGCTACGGGGTTGGGTGGTGGGTGTTGGGGTTACTTGGGGTGTTGTGATGGGTAGTGGGACTGAGGAGGGCTGTGACGACTTTTTTGGCTGGTCTGCTGTTTGGCAGGTTGCCGTCGTCTGTGTGAGTGGTGAGTGTCGGTTTGTTGGGGCAATTGATGTGGGGCGGGCGATTTCTTCGGAGAGGGAAGCGCGTGGACCTAGGTAAAGTGAATATAGTTTGTATGGGGCCCTTGCCCTCGGTAGGGGTGGAAAGTCTTCTTCTGTCCCCCCTTGGATGAGTGGCCGAGATTGTGTATTTGCGGTGAGTGTGTGATGAGCGCGGGGAGGGGGAGGAGGAGGAGGGGGAGGAGGGGGGGGGCAGGGTTGTGGGTCGGCTGGTGTGCGATTGTGTGGGTGAATGTCTAAGATGTGTTCTACTGTGTGAATGGTGTCCTGTTTGAGTTTTTGGCCATATTTCTTCCTAGCCCAACCAATAGCAATCCGGAGGGCTAAGGCATCTTTGGGTGTGTCAGTGAAGGTTGCCATAGTGGCCCGGTAATGTTCCTGTAAAATGGCCATGTTGTTTTCCATCCAGGAGATGGTGTTTTCTGCCACTCTGTTGTGTGTGTGTTGTGTGGGAGCTGCCGGTTTGATGAAGGCCGTGAGTTTGTTAACTTGTCTCATCATACCGGGGGGAAATGTTTTCGTGGCTATGGCCTCATCTATGACACGTTTGTGGTATGTGGCCTGAATGAGCCTATAATACCGTTTGCTGTTGTGTCTAGTTTCTGGGGTCGACGGCTGGATGGGTCTGTAGGTGAGTGGCTGCCGAGATTGTGTGCGTGTGCAAGGGTATCCGGTCCGCATGTGAGGCGGTGTGTGCGTGTGCGCGTGTACGCGCGCATGTCGTGATCTATGTGTTGGGTGTGTGGCGATGGACATGTGTGGTCGTGGATGGAAGTCGCGTGCGTGTGCTCTGTGTGTTGGCTGTCCGTTCATACCTGTTAACTCCAATGCGTCGGTCCGCTCCTGAAAAAAAGAAGAATTAGACTGGTGGCGGGCTCCTACCTCAGTACGCGCCGGCCCGGCGTCCCGGCCGCCGCCCCGGGCCCGGCCGCCGCCGAAACCACGTCCCCCGGCTTTCGTCGAAGTCTCCGACCGCGTGGACGTCTCCGGGCGAGCGGCCCAGCACGCCCCGGGCCGGGCGCGCGGCCGAGGAAAAGAGTCCCCCACCGCCGTTTTGAAATTAATAATGTTGCGACAGCCAATCATCCGATCAAAGAAGTGGGAGCACAACTCTAATCGGAAAATTCCTTTTTAAAAAAAGAAGCGATACCCGAGCGCATCGGAGTTCAAACACCCAACGTTTCGCAACTAGACGTTGCTTCATCAGAGGTGAACAGGCAGAGAGGACAAGCCAAGGTGTATATATAGTGTGTGTGGACGCGGGAGCCCCCTCCCCCTTCCGGGACAAACGCGTCCAATCAGCCCGGCGGCAACACCGCTGCGCCAACCCCATACGCCACTTCGTATTTTGAATCTCGGCGGGGCAGGAGACGCAGCCCCCTGATTGGTCATTGATCCCGGAAGGACAGAGGGGCAAAGTAACTATGTGTAGCTATGTGTGTGAGCAAACTCCCACGCCCATGTGGTGTGGCGGATAGCGCGCCCGCCCGTCAGCCCAGCGGGCCGCGACCGAGTCCCGCAGGCGGCAGAAAACGGAGCGCCACCCCCACCCACCCACCAACCAAACACTACAATTATTATTAATTTATTTTTTTATTTTATTATTTTTTTTATTTTTTTATTTATTTTTTCCGTGTGTGTGTGTGTGTGTGTGTGTGTGTGTGTGTGTGTGTGTGGGGTGGAATGGAGTGGGGAAAGAGGGTGAATACAGAAGGAATCTGATATGGTGAGAGAATGTGGAGGTCGTTTTTACGTAGGGTTTCCGGATTATCTGAGTTGCAGGGGGGAGTCCAGATCCGTGGCACTGGCTGGATTAGGGTTGGGTTAGGGTTGGGGTTTGGGGTGTCGGTAATTGACTTTATTTGCACTGGCCTACGGTGTCTGAACTAGTCCCCCCAATGGATAAAGATGGTTGTTGGCGGGTGCATGGACATGAGCAAACAGGGGCCGGCGTAATTAAACGTCATCATTGAGGCCTCCCGGTGCGGTCGTCCGGAGCTTGTGGATCCACTGTTTTTCCGCTCTCTTCCTCTGCCCCCCGGTCCAGTGATCGTTGTTTTCAAGGCCAGAGATGATGAGGTGGGAGGAGGGGTGCGTTTGGAAGTGTGTGATTAGGGGGGTACGAAGTTTGCCTACCATGATGTTGTGTATGTGTTGTGAGAGTCGTGTATGTATCGAGTGTCGGGTTTCCCCAATGTAGTGTTTGTCGCAGAGGGTGCATGTGATGATGTAAACGACGTTTGTGGTGTTGACGGAGAATGAGCCCAAGGTGGGCATAGCTGTGTTGGTGTGTGGGTTGTGGATGTATTTTCTGTTTCTGTAGTGGTGTGCATATTGTAATTGGGGTGTGGGTCTGTGATCGGAGAATTGGGATTTGACCAGTATGTTGTGGAGGCTCTTGTTTTTTCTGTAAGCGGATATGATTTTATTGTTGTGGAAAGCCGGGTGCTGGGACTGCAGACTGGAGAAACTGTTCTTTATGGCCTGGTGGAGACCGGTTATTTTGTGTGAAAAGGTGGAGATGAGAGGTATGAAGTGCCGCGGCGGGGTAGGGTTGAGGTGTGAACTAATTGTGGCGGTGTGTTGTGGGCCCGAGCTGCCTCTCGCTACAGGGGGGTTGGGATGCAGGCCTTCATTGGGGAAGGGGGAAGAGTTAGGTTCAGGATAAGGACCGGGGGTAGGGTCATGGTTAAGTTTAGGGTTAGGGTCGTGGTTAGGGTTAGGGTTAGGGTTGGGGCTATGATTAGGGTTGGGGTTGGGTTAGGGTTGGGGTTTGGGGTGTCGGTAATTGACTTTATTTGCACTGGCCTACGGTGTCTGAACTAGTCCCCCCAATGGATAAAGATGGTTGTTGGCGGGTGCATGGACATGAGCAAACAGGGGCCGGCGTAATTAAACGTCATCATTGAGGCCTCCCGGTGCGGTCGTCCGGAGCTTGTGGATCCACTGTTTTTCCGCTCTCTTCCTCTGCCCCCCGGTCCAGTGATCGTTGTTTTCAAGGCCAGAGATGATGAGGTGGGAGGAGGGGTGCGTTTGGAAGTGTGTGATTAGGGGGGTACGAAGTTTGCCTACCATGATGTTGTGTATGTGTTGTGAGAGTCGTGTATGTATCGAGTGTCGGGTTTCCCCAATGTAGTGTTTGTCGCAGAGGGTGCATGTGATGATGTAAACGACGTTTGTGGTGTTGACGGAGAATGAGCCCAAGGTGGGCATAGCTGTGTTGGTGTGTGGGTTGTGGATGTATTTTCTGTTTCTGTAGTGGTGTGCATATTGTAATTGGGGTGTGGGTCTGTGATCGGAGAATTGGGATTTGACCAGTATGTTGTGGAGGCTCTTGTTTTTTCTGTAAGCGGATATGATTTTATTGTTGTGGAAAGCCGGGTGCTGGGACTGCAGACTGGAGAAACTGTTCTTTATGGCCTGGTGGAGACCGGTTATTTTGTGTGAAAAGGTGGAGATGAGAGGTATGAAGTGCCGCGGCGGGGTAGGGTTGAGGTGTGAACTAATTGTGGCGGTGTGTTGTGGGCCCGAGCTGCCTCTCGCTACAGGGGGGTTGGGATGCAGGCCTTCATTGGGGAAGGGGGAAGAGTTAGGTTCAGGATAAGGACCGGGGGTAGGGTCATGGTTAAGTTTAGGGTTAGGGTCGTGGTTAGGGTTAGGGTTAGGGTTGGGGCTATGATTAGGGTTGGGGTTATGGTTAGGGTTAGGGTTAGGGTTGGGGTTATGGTTAGGGTTGGGGTTAGGGTTGGGGTTAGGGTTAGGATAAGGATGGGGTTGGGGGTGGTTAAGATCAGGATAAGGGTGGGAGGGGGTGTCAGGGCTGGGGTTTAGAGGATCCAGGCCTTGGTTCAGGTAGGGGGAAGAGGGTGGAGGCAGCTCGGATCTGGGAACCTGGGTTGGCGGGGGCTGGGGCCGATGGGGGGGTGAGCGAATGGGAACGGGAGGAGCCAAGGTGTTGTTTTTATTTTTAATGGTGCGGAGGAAGCGTTTGGAGTAGCCTCGTTTACGGAGGCTTTTGAACAGAATCTGGGTGGCTGAGTGGAAGTCTGAGATGTCTGAGCAAATGCGACGGAAACGGATGAGTTGTGATTTGACTATGCCTATGAACGTGTGTCTTGGATGGTAACTATTTTTGTGTAATAGTGAGTGTGTGTCCGTTGGTTTGAAATAAACTTTGGTCTGGAGTGTTTTCTGCGTGGTGTTGAGTGGCCTGAAATAGACTGTGGTGTCCAGGAAGTTGATTTGTTCCGATTCTATGGTGTGTTTGATTTTGATGGAGGGGTGATGATTATTGAGAATGTGGATGAAGTCTGAGAATTGTGCCAGGTCGTGTGGCCAGATTCCGAAAATGTCGTCTAAAAACCGAAGGTAGAGGGTGGGTTTTAGGGGGCATTTGTCCAAGGCCTCTCGCTCCCATTCACTCATGTAGAGGTTGGCATAGGATGGTGCGAATCTCTGGCCCATGGCCGTCCCGGTCACCTGGAGATAATATTGGTTGTTGAATAGGAAGTCGTTGTTTTTCAGGCACAATTCTAGGAGTTGAAGGATTTCTGCATCCGGTCGTGTGTCGTCCGGGTTGCGAGAAAAAACGGATGAGATGACTTGTAAACCCAGTTGTGTGTTAATATTGGTATACAGGCTATCCACGTCAATTGTGAATACATACGCGTTGGCGGGGACGGCCATGGAGCGGATGATTTCCAGGAAGTGGTATGTGTCTTTAATGTAGCTGGGGTGTCGGGTGGAGAGAGGGCCCAAGAAGTGGTCGATGTATTGGCTAATGTGGTAGGTGGCGCTATTGCAGTCCGAGACTATAGGGCGGCCGGGAGGAACCTCAAAGGGAACGGTCCAAGTTTGTGGCTCTTTGTGGATTTTTGGTAGGAGATAAAAATAGCGGGGTCGTGGGTTCTGTGGTCCGAATAGATAGTGTTTTTGTTTGGCCGAAATGTATTTTTTGTTATGTAGCGACTGAATAATGGTCCGGATTTGAATTTGGGTCTGGGGTTGTATTGTATCGTCCAGGGGTCTATAGTAGGTGGTGTTGTTTAGCTGTCTGTTCGCCTCCAGTGAGTATTGTTGTCTGTCCATGATTACAATTTTGCTGCCTTTGTCTGCCGGTTTGATAATGATGTTGGGGTGATGGATTAGTTGTTTGAGCGCTGCGCGTTCGGCCCCCGGTAGGTTGTCTGGGACATCCGCCGGGGGACGGTAGCGGCGTAGAGTCAGTCTATCTTGGAGGATGAGGTGTTGTGTTTCCGGGTCTAGGGTGGTCTTGTCCGGTTCCCAGGTGGACGGGTGGCTGAATTGTTTGTGTTGTCGTTGTTGTTGGGAGTCGGGATGGAAATAATTTTTGAGTTTTATTCGTCTGTGGTAATTGTGTAGGTCCCTATGAAGTTGCTCCCAGTCAAAGTTGGTGGGACGTGGGATGAAGGTGAGCCCCCTCTCCAAGAGATGGCGTTGTGGTGTGGTGGGAGTGAACAATGTTGCCAGATTACAAATTTGTGATTCTGAATTCCAGACCAGGTCCCGATTGCGGTGTGTGTCCGGTCGTGGGTATGCTGGGGTGTGCTCGTCCCGTGCCCGGTTAGGCTTCAGGCCGACGTTAAATTTAATTGTTTGCACCAATGTTGGAAGATATTGCGGGCTGTGGACGCTGTCCAGTGGAGGTTATCTTTTTCCGTGGTGAAGGTGTCATGTGGGATTTCTGCCAGGAAGGGGAGGTGTGTGGCTATGGTGTTGTTAATGATTTTCAAATTGTCCTGGTGGGTTGGCGGGAGCCGTGAGGAGTAATTTATAATGGGGAAGTAAATGTCTGCATTTGGGAAGGTGATTTTGGCCTGTCTGTAAAGTGCTCTGAGCTGTTTTATGGAGGTTTGTTTTGCGTCCCGGTCCCTGTTGTTGAGGCCAATTGAGAATACCGCGATTTTGGTGTTCGGGTAAATCGGTGCCTTTTCGCATACTTTCAGAAAAGTATACAGCGTGGCTCCCGGATAACTGTCGAGTTGTATGTCGGGGTTGTGGTGAGGGGGGATCCTATTGATGTTTGAATCACCCAGGATAATGATGGGTCTACGGGGTTTAAAATTCCAGGCTGTTATTTTAAGGTGCGCTCTCGCTATGTGGTAGGTGGGTCTGAATGGAGATTGGCGGAGGGGGGGTGTGCCCAGCGCCCGGGCAAACGGTGTGGTAGGGGATAGCGGGTGTGTGGGGAGCCGATTGTCTATTTCTGGTGTCGCGGCCCGCGGACCGGGGTGGCCAGGCAGCGAGGCCCCACCATCTTGTTGGGTGGAGGGTTCAGAATGGGCTCTTGTTGCGGCCATATCGACCTTCTGCGTCCCGCTCATCATGGTTGTTTCACCCTTTTCACCCTGTGTTTTTTTGAGATGGCTGGGAGAGGTTTGCTGCCCAACCGAGCCGGTCCGCCCGCCGGGGAGATCTGTGGGGGATAGAGAGAGGGGAAGAATTGAGTCCTCCGTCGTTACGGCCACGTTAGACTCCCTGAGGGGTCCGTCCAAGGTGGTAGTCGCAAAGTCCGGGGTGGTGTGTGGTGGTGTTACTGTCTGGGGTGGCGCATGGACCTGAGCGTGGCTGTCCCGCAGGGCGGTCAGTGGTTTTAGCGGTCCGCTACGGGGTTGGGTGGTGGGTGTTGGGGTTACTTGGGGTGTTGTGATGGGTAGTGGGACTGAGGAGGGCTGTGACGACTTTTTTGGCTGGTCTGCTGTTTGGCAGGTTGCCGTCGTCTGTGTGAGTGGTGAGTGTCGGTTTGTTGGGGCAATTGATGTGGGGCGGGCGATTTCTTCGGAGAGGGAAGCGCGTGGACCTAGGTAAAGTGAATATAGTTTGTATGGGGCCCTTGCCCTCGGTAGGGGTGGAAAGTCTTCTTCTGTCCCCCCTTGGATGAGTGGCCGAGATTGTGTATTTGCGGTGAGTGTGTGATGAGCGCGGGGAGGGGGAGGAGGAGGAGGGGGAGGAGGGGGGGGGCAGGGTTGTGGGTCGGCTGGTGTGCGATTGTGTGGGTGAATGTCTAAGATGTGTTCTACTGTGTGAATGGTGTCCTGTTTGAGTTTTTGGCCATATTTCTTCCTAGCCCAACCAATAGCAATCCGGAGGGCTAAGGCATCTTTGGGTGTGTCAGTGAAGGTTGCCATAGTGGCCCGGTAATGTTCCTGTAAAATGGCCATGTTGTTTTCCATCCAGGAGATGGTGTTTTCTGCCACTCTGTTGTGTGTGTGTTGTGTGGGAGCTGCCGGTTTGATGAAGGCCGTGAGTTTGTTAACTTGTCTCATCATACCGGGGGGAAATGTTTTCGTGGCTATGGCCTCATCTATGACACGTTTGTGGTATGTGGCCTGAATGAGCCTATAATACCGTTTGCTGTTGTGTCTAGTTTCTGGGGTCGACGGCTGGATGGGTCTGTAGGTGAGTGGCTGCCGAGATTGTGTGCGTGTGCAAGGGTATCCGGTCCGCATGTGAGGCGGTGTGTGCGTGTGCGCGTGTACGCGCGCATGTCGTGATCTATGTGTTGGGTGTGTGGCGATGGACATGTGTGGTCGTGGATGGAAGTCGCGTGCGTGTGCTCTGTGTGTTGGCTGTCCGTTCATACCTGTTAACTCCAATGCGTCGGTCCGCTCCTGAAAAAAAGAAGAATTAGACTGGTGGCGGGCTCCTACCTCAGTACGCGCCGGCCCGGCGTCCCGGCCGCCGCCCCGGGCCCGGCCGCCGCCGAAACCACGTCCCCCGGCTTTCGTCGAAGTCTCCGACCGCGTGGACGTCTCCGGGCGAGCGGCCCAGCACGCCCCGGGCCGGGCGCGCGGCCGAGGAAAAGAGTCCCCCACCGCCGTTTTGAAATTAATAATGTTGCGACAGCCAATCATCCGATCAAAGAAGTGGGAGCACAACTCTAATCGGAAAATTGCTTTTTAAAAAAAAAGAAGCGATACCCGAGCGCATCGGAGTTCAAACACCCAACGTTTCGCAACTAGACGTTGCTTCATCAGAGGTGAACAGGCAGAGAGGACAAGCCAAGGTGTATATATAGTGTGTGTGGACGCGGGAGCCCCCTCCCCCTTCCGGGACAAACGCGTCCAATCAGCCCGGCGGCAACACCGCTGCGCCAACCCCATACGCCACTTCGTATTTTGAATCTCGGCGGGGCAGGAGACGCAGCCCCCTGATTGGTCATTGATCCCGGAAGGACAGAGGGGCAAAGTAACTATGTGTAGCTATGTGTGTGAGCAAACTCCCACGCCCATGTGGTGTGGCGGATAGCGCGCCCGCCCGTCAGCCCAGCGGGCCGCGACCGAGTCCCGCAGGCGGCAGAAAACGGAGCGCCACCCCCACCCACCCACCAACCAAACACTACAATTATTATTAATTTATTTTTTTATTTTATTATTTTTTTTATTTTTTTATTTATTTTTTCCGTGTGTGTGTGTGTGTGTGTGTGTGTGTGTGTGTGTGTGTGTGGGGTGGAATGGAGTGGGGAAAGAGGGTGAATACAGAAGGAATCTGATATGGTGAGAGAATGTGGAGGTCGTTTTTACGTAGGGTTTCCGGATTATCTGAGTTGCAGGGGGGAGTCCAGATCCGTGGCACTGGCTGGATTAGGGTTGGGTTAGGGTTGGGGTTTGGGGTGTCGGTAATTGACTTTATTTGCACTGGCCTACGGTGTCTGAACTAGTCCCCCCAATGGATAAAGATGGTTGTTGGCGGGTGCATGGACATGAGCAAACAGGGGCCGGCGTAATTAAACGTCATCATTGAGGCCTCCCGGTGCGGTCGTCCGGAGCTTGTGGATCCACTGTTTTTCCGCTCTCTTCCTCTGCCCCCCGGTCCAGTGATCGTTGTTTTCAAGGCCAGAGATGATGAGGTGGGAGGAGGGGTGCGTTTGGAAGTGTGTGATTAGGGGGGTACGAAGTTTGCCTACCATGATGTTGTGTATGTGTTGTGAGAGTCGTGTATGTATCGAGTGTCGGGTTTCCCCAATGTAGTGTTTGTCGCAGAGGGTGCATGTGATGATGTAAACGACGTTTGTGGTGTTGACGGAGAATGAGCCCAAGGTGGGCATAGCTGTGTTGGTGTGTGGGTTGTGGATGTATTTTCTGTTTCTGTAGTGGTGTGCATATTGTAATTGGGGTGTGGGTCTGTGATCGGAGAATTGGGATTTGACCAGTATGTTGTGGAGGCTCTTGTTTTTTCTGTAAGCGGATATGATTTTATTGTTGTGGAAAGCCGGGTGCTGGGACTGCAGACTGGAGAAACTGTTCTTTATGGCCTGGTGGAGACCGGTTATTTTGTGTGAAAAGGTGGAGATGAGAGGTATGAAGTGCCGCGGCGGGGTAGGGTTGAGGTGTGAACTAATTGTGGCGGTGTGTTGTGGGCCCGAGCTGCCTCTCGCTACAGGGGGGTTGGGATGCAGGCCTTCATTGGGGAAGGGGGAAGAGTTAGGTTCAGGATAAGGACCGGGGGTAGGGTCATGGTTAAGTTTAGGGTTAGGGTCGTGGTTAGGGTTAGGGTTAGGGTTGGGGCTATGATTAGGGTTGGGGTTATGGTTAGGGTTAGGGTTGGGGTTAGGGTTGGGGTTATGGTTAGGGTTGGGGTTAGGGTTGGGGTTAGGGTTAGGATAAGGATGGGGTTGGGGGTGGTTAAGATCAGGATAAGGGTGGGAGGGGGTGTCAGGGCTGGGGTTTAGAGGATCCAGGCCTTGGTTCAGGTAGGGGGAAGAGGGTGGAGGCAGCTCGGATCTGGGAACCTGGGTTGGCGGGGGCTGGGGCCGATGGGGGGGTGAGCGAATGGGAACGGGAGGAGCCAAGGTGTTGTTTTTATTTTTAATGGTGCGGAGGAAGCGTTTGGAGTAGCCTCGTTTACGGAGGCTTTTGAACAGAATCTGGGTGGCTGAGTGGAAGTCTGAGATGTCTGAGCAAATGCGACGGAAACGGATGAGTTGTGATTTGACTATGCCTATGAACGTGTGTCTTGGATGGTAACTATTTTTGTGTAATAGTGAGTGTGTGTCCGTTGGTTTGAAATAAACTTTGGTCTGGAGTGTTTTCTGCGTGGTGTTGAGTGGCCTGAAATAGACTGTGGTGTCCAGGAAGTTGATTTGTTCCGATTCTATGGTGTGTTTGATTTTGATGGAGGGGTGATGATTATTGAGAATGTGGATGAAGTCTGAGAATTGTGCCAGGTCGTGTGGCCAGATTCCGAAAATGTCGTCTAAAAACCGAAGGTAGAGGGTGGGTTTTAGGGGGCATTTGTCCAAGGCCTCTCGCTCCCATTCACTCATGTAGAGGTTGGCATAGGATGGTGCGAATCTCTGGCCCATGGCCGTCCCGGTCACCTGGAGATAATATTGGTTGTTGAATAGGAAGTCGTTGTTTTTCAGGCACAATTCTAGGAGTTGAAGGATTTCTGCATCCGGTCGTGTGTCGTCCGGGTTGCGAGAAAAAACGGATGAGATGACTTGTAAACCCAGTTGTGTGTTAATATTGGTATACAGGCTATCCACGTCAATTGTGAATACATACGCGTTGGCGGGGACGGCCATGGAGCGGATGATTTCCAGGAAGTGGTATGTGTCTTTAATGTAGCTGGGGTGTCGGGTGGAGAGAGGGCCCAAGAAGTGGTCGATGTATTGGCTAATGTGGTAGGTGGCGCTATTGCAGTCCGAGACTATAGGGCGGCCGGGAGGAACCTCAAAGGGAACGGTCCAAGTTTGTGGCTCTTTGTGGATTTTTGGTAGGAGATAAAAATAGCGGGGTCGTGGGTTCTGTGGTCCGAATAGATAGTGTTTTTGTTTGGCCGAAATGTATTTTTTGTTATGTAGCGACTGAATAATGGTCCGGATTTGAATTTGGGTCTGGGGTTGTATTGTATCGTCCAGGGGTCTATAGTAGGTGGTGTTGTTTAGCTGTCTGTTCGCCTCCAGTGAGTATTGTTGTCTGTCCATGATTACAATTTTGCTGCCTTTGTCTGCCGGTTTGATAATGATGTTGGGGTGATGGATTAGTTGTTTGAGCGCTGCGCGTTCGGCCCCCGGTAGGTTGTCTGGGACATCCGCCGGGGGACGGTAGCGGCGTAGAGTCAGTCTATCTTGGAGGATGAGGTGTTGTGTTTCCGGGTCTAGGGTGGTCTTGTCCGGTTCCCAGGTGGACGGGTGGCTGAATTGTTTGTGTTGTCGTTGTTGTTGGGAGTCGGGATGGAAATAATTTTTGAGTTTTATTCGTCTGTGGTAATTGTGTAGGTCCCTATGAAGTTGCTCCCAGTCAAAGTTGGTGGGACGTGGGATGAAGGTGAGCCCCCTCTCCAAGAGATGGCGTTGTGGTGTGGTGGGAGTGAACAATGTTGCCAGATTACAAATTTGTGATTCTGAATTCCAGACCAGGTCCCGATTGCGGTGTGTGTCCGGTCGTGGGTATGCTGGGGTGTGCTCGTCCCGTGCCCGGTTAGGCTTCAGGCCGACGTTAAATTTAATTGTTTGCACCAATGTTGGAAGATATTGCGGGCTGTGGACGCTGTCCAGTGGAGGTTATCTTTTTCCGTGGTGAAGGTGTCATGTGGGATTTCTGCCAGGAAGGGGAGGTGTGTGGCTATGGTGTTGTTAATGATTTTCAAATTGTCCTGGTGGGTTGGCGGGAGCCGTGAGGAGTAATTTATAATGGGGAAGTAAATGTCTGCATTTGGGAAGGTGATTTTGGCCTGTCTGTAAAGTGCTCTGAGCTGTTTTATGGAGGTTTGTTTTGCGTCCCGGTCCCTGTTGTTGAGGCCAATTGAGAATACCGCGATTTTGGTGTTCGGGTAAATCGGTGCCTTTTCGCATACTTTCAGAAAAGTATACAGCGTGGCTCCCGGATAACTGTCGAGTTGTATGTCGGGGTTGTGGTGAGGGGGGATCCTATTGATGTTTGAATCACCCAGGATAATGATGGGTCTACGGGGTTTAAAATTCCAGGCTGTTATTTTAAGGTGCGCTCTCGCTATGTGGTAGGTGGGTCTGAATGGAGATTGGCGGAGGGGGGGTGTGCCCAGCGCCCGGGCAAACGGTGTGGTAGGGGATAGCGGGTGTGTGGGGAGCCGATTGTCTATTTCTGGTGTCGCGGCCCGCGGACCGGGGTGGCCAGGCAGCGAGGCCCCACCATCTTGTTGGGTGGAGGGTTCAGAATGGGCTCTTGTTGCGGCCATATCGACCTTCTGCGTCCCGCTCATCATGGTTGTTTCACCCTTTTCACCCTGTGTTTTTTTGAGATGGCTGGGAGAGGTTTGCTGCCCAACCGAGCCGGTCCGCCCGCCGGGGAGATCTGTGGGGGATAGAGAGAGGGGAAGAATTGAGTCCTCCGTCGTTACGGCCACGTTAGACTCCCTGAGGGGTCCGTCCAAGGTGGTAGTCGCAAAGTCCGGGGTGGTGTGTGGTGGTGTTACTGTCTGGGGTGGCGCATGGACCTGAGCGTGGCTGTCCCGCAGGGCGGTCAGTGGTTTTAGCGGTCCGCTACGGGGTTGGGTGGTGGGTGTTGGGGTTACTTGGGGTGTTGTGATGGGTAGTGGGACTGAGGAGGGCTGTGACGACTTTTTTGGCTGGTCTGCTGTTTGGCAGGTTGCCGTCGTCTGTGTGAGTGGTGAGTGTCGGTTTGTTGGGGCAATTGATGTGGGGCGGGCGATTTCTTCGGAGAGGGAAGCGCGTGGACCTAGGTAAAGTGAATATAGTTTGTATGGGGCCCTTGCCCTCGGTAGGGGTGGAAAGTCTTCTTCTGTCCCCCCTTGGATGAGTGGCCGAGATTGTGTATTTGCGGTGAGTGTGTGATGAGCGCGGGGAGGGGGAGGAGGAGGAGGGGGAGGAGGGGGGGGGCAGGGTTGTGGGTCGGCTGGTGTGCGATTGTGTGGGTGAATGTCTAAGATGTGTTCTACTGTGTGAATGGTGTCCTGTTTGAGTTTTTGGCCATATTTCTTCCTAGCCCAACCAATAGCAATCCGGAGGGCTAAGGCATCTTTGGGTGTGTCAGTGAAGGTTGCCATAGTGGCCCGGTAATGTTCCTGTAAAATGGCCATGTTGTTTTCCATCCAGGAGATGGTGTTTTCTGCCACTCTGTTGTGTGTGTGTTGTGTGGGAGCTGCCGGTTTGATGAAGGCCGTGAGTTTGTTAACTTGTCTCATCATACCGGGGGGAAATGTTTTCGTGGCTATGGCCTCATCTATGACACGTTTGTGGTATGTGGCCTGAATGAGCCTATAATACCGTTTGCTGTTGTGTCTAGTTTCTGGGGTCGACGGCTGGATGGGTCTGTAGGTGAGTGGCTGCCGAGATTGTGTGCGTGTGCAAGGGTATCCGGTCCGCATGTGAGGCGGTGTGTGCGTGTGCGCGTGTACGCGCGCATGTCGTGATCTATGTGTTGGGTGTGTGGCGATGGACATGTGTGGTCGTGGATGGAAGTCGCGTGCGTGTGCTCTGTGTGTTGGCTGTCCGTTCATACCTGTTAACTCCAATGCGTCGGTCCGCTCCTGAAAAAAAGAAGAATTAGACTGGTGGCGGGCTCCTACCTCAGTACGCGCCGGCCCGGCGTCCCGGCCGCCGCCCCGGGCCCGGCCGCCGCCGAAACCACGTCCCCCGGCTTTCGTCGAAGTCTCCGACCGCGTGGACGTCTCCGGGCGAGCGGCCCAGCACGCCCCGGGCCGGGCGCGCGGCCGAGGAAAAGAGTCCCCCACCGCCGTTTTGAAATTAATAATGTTGCGACAGCCAATCATCCGATCAAAGAAGTGGGAGCACAACTCTAATCGGAAAATTCCTTTTTAAAAAAAGAAGCGATACCCGAGCGCATTGGAGTTCAAACACCCAACGTTTCGCAACTAGACGTTGCTTCATCAGAGGTGAACAGGCAGAGAGGACAAGCCAAGGTGTATATATAGTGTGTGTGGACGCGGGAGCCCCCTCCCCCTTCCGGGACAAACGCGTCCAATCAGCCCGGCGGCAACACCGCTGCGCCAACCCCATACGCCACTTCGTATTTTGAATCTCGGCGGGGCAGGAGACGCAGCCCCCTGATTGGTCATTGATCCCGGAAGGACAGAGGGGCAAAGTAACTATGTGTAGCTATGTGTGTGAGCAAACTCCCACGCCCATGTGGTGTGGCGGATAGCGCGCCCGCCCGTCAGCCCAGCGGGCCGCGATCGAGCCCCGCAGGCGGCAGAAAACGGAGCGCCACCCCCACCCACCCATCAATCAAATATTATAATTATTATTAATTTATTTTTTTATTTTATTATTTTTTTTATTTTTTTATTTATTTTTTCCGTGTGTGTGTGTGTGTGTGTGTGTGTGTGTGTGTGTGGGGTGGAATGGAGTGGGGAAAGAGGGTGAATACAGAAGGAATCTGATATGGTGAGAGAATGTGGAGGTCGTTTTTACGTAGGGTTTCCGGATTATCTGAGTTGCAGGGGGGAGTCCAGATCCGTGGCACTGGCTGGATTAGGGTTGGGTTAGGGTTGGGGTTTGGGGTGTCGGTAATTGACTTTATTTGCACTGGCCTACGGTGTCTGAACTAGTCCCCCCAATGGATAAAGATGGTTGTTGGCGGGTGCATGGACATGAGCAAACAGGGGCCGGCGTAATTAAACGTCATCATTGAGGCCTCCCGGTGCGGTCGTCCGGAGCTTGTGGATCCACTGTTTTTCCGCTCTCTTCCTCTGCCCCCCGGTCCAGTGATCGTTGTTTTCAAGGCCAGAGATGATGAGGTGGGAGGAGGGGTGCGTTTGGAAGTGTGTGATTAGGGGGGTACGAAGTTTGCCTACCATGATGTTGTGTATGTGTTGTGAGAGTCGTGTATGTATCGAGTGTCGGGTTTCCCCAATGTAGTGTTTGTCGCAGAGGGTGCATGTGATGATGTAAACGACGTTTGTGGTGTTGACGGAGAATGAGCCCAAGGTGGGCATAGCTGTGTTGGTGTGTGGGTTGTGGATGTATTTTCTGTTTCTGTAGTGGTGTGCATATTGTAATTGGGGTGTGGGTCTGTGATCGGAGAATTGGGATTTGACCAGTATGTTGTGGAGGCTCTTGTTTTTTCTGTAAGCGGATATGATTTTATTGTTGTGGAAAGCCGGGTGCTGGGACTGCAGACTGGAGAAACTGTTCTTTATGGCCTGGTGGAGACCGGTTATTTTGTGTGAAAAGGTGGAGATGAGAGGTATGAAGTGCCGCGGCGGGGTAGGGTTGAGGTGTGAACTAATTGTGGCGGTGTGTTGTGGGCCCGAGCTGCCTCTCGCCACAGGGGGGTTGGGATGCAGGCCTTCATTGGGGAAGGGGGAAGAGTTAGGTTCAGGATAAGGACCGGGGGTAGGGTCATGGTTAAGTTTAGGGTTAGGGTCGTGGTTAGGGTTAGGGTTAGGGTTGGGGCTATGATTAGGGTTGGGGTTATGGTTAGGGTTAGGGTTGGGGTTAGGGTTGGGGTTATGGTTAGGGTTGGGGTTAGGGTTGGGGTTAGGGTTAGGATAAGGATGGGGTTGGGGGTGGTTAAGATCAGGATAAGGGTGGGAGGGGGTGTCAGGGCTGGGGTTTAGAGGATCCAGGCCTTGGTTCAGGTAGGGGGAAGAGGGTGGAGGCAGCTCGGATCTGGGAACCTGGGTTGGCGGGGGCTGGGGCCGATGGGGGGGTGAGCGAATGGGAACGGGAGGAGCCAAGGTGTTGTTTTTATTTTTAATGGTGCGGAGGAAGCGTTTGGAGTAGCCTCGTTTACGGAGGCTTTTGAACAGAATCTGGGTGGCTGAGTGGAAGTCTGAGATGTCTGAGCAAATGCGACGGAAACGGATGAGTTGTGATTTGACTATGCCTATGAACGTGTGTCTTGGATGGTAACTATTTTTGTGTAATAGTGAGTGTGTGTCCGTTGGTTTGAAATAAACTTTGGTCTGGAGTGTTTTCTGCGTGGTGTTGAGTGGCCTGAAATAGACTGTGGTGTCCAGGAAGTTGATTTGTTCCGATTCTATGGTGTGTTTGATTTTGATGGAGGGGTGATGATTATTGAGAATGTGGATGAAGTCTGAGAATTGTGCCAGGTCGTGTGGCCAGATTCCGAAAATGTCGTCTAAAAACCGAAGGTAGAGGGTGGGTTTTAGGGGGCATTTGTCCAAGGCCTCTCGCTCCCATTCACTCATGTAGAGGTTGGCATAGGATGGTGCGAATCTCTGGCCCATGGCCGTCCCGGTCACCTGGAGATAATATTGGTTGTTGAATAGGAAGTCGTTGTTTTTCAGGCACAATTCTAGGAGTTGAAGGATTTCTGCATCCGGTCGTGTGTCGTCCGGGTTGCGAGAAAAAACGGATGAGATGACTTGTAAACCCAGTTGTGTGTTAATATTGGTATACAGGCTATCCACGTCAATTGTGAATACATACGCGTTGGCGGGGACGGCCATGGAGCGGATGATTTCCAGGAAGTGGTATGTGTCTTTAATGTAGCTGGGGTGTCGGGTGGAGAGAGGGCCCAAGAAGTGGTCGATGTATTGGCTAATGTGGTAGGTGGCGCTATTGCAGTCCGAGACTATAGGGCGGCCGGGAGGAACCTCAAAGGGAACGGTCCAAGTTTGTGGCTCTTTGTGGATTTTTGGTAGGAGATAAAAATAGCGGGGTCGTGGGTTCTGTGGTCCGAATAGATAGTGTTTTTGTTTGGCCGAAATGTATTTTTTGTTATGTAGCGACTGAATAATGGTCCGGATTTGAATTTGGGTCTGGGGTTGTATTGTATCGTCCAGGGGTCTATAGTAGGTGGTGTTGTTTAGCTGTCTGTTCGCCTCCAGTGAGTATTGTTGTCTGTCCATGATTACAATTTTGCTGCCTTTGTCTGCCGGTTTGATAATGATGTTGGGGTGATGGATTAGTTGTTTGAGCGCTGCGCGTTCGGCCCCCGGTAGGTTGTCTGGGACATCCGCCGGGGGACGGTAGCGGCGTAGAGTCAGTCTATCTTGGAGGATGAGGTGTTGTGTTTCCGGGTCTAGGGTGGTCTTGTCCGGTTCCCAGGTGGACGGGTGGCTGAATTGTTTGTGTTGTCGTTGTTGTTGGGAGTCGGGATGGAAATAATTTTTGAGTTTTATTCGTCTGTGGTAATTGTGTAGGTCCCTATGAAGTTGCTCCCAGTCAAAGTTGGTGGGACGTGGGATGAAGGTGAGCCCCCTCTCCAAGAGATGGCGTTGTGGTGTGGTGGGAGTGAACAATGTTGCCAGATTACAAATTTGTGATTCTGAATTCCAGACCAGGTCCCGATTGCGGTGTGTGTCCGGTCGTGGGTATGCTGGGGTGTGCTCGTCCCGTGCCCGGTTAGGCTTCAGGCCGACGTTAAATTTAATTGTTTGCACCAATGTTGGAAGATATTGCGGGCTGTGGACGCTGTCCAGTGGAGGTTATCTTTTTCCGTGGTGAAGGTGTCATGTGGGATTTCTGCCAGGAAGGGGAGGTGTGTGGCTATGGTGTTGTTAATGATTTTCAAATTGTCCTGGTGGGTTGGCGGGAGCCGTGAGGAGTAATTTATAATGGGGAAGTAAATGTCTGCATTTGGGAAGGTGATTTTGGCCTGTCTGTAAAGTGCTCTGAGCTGTTTTATGGAGGTTTGTTTTGCGTCCCGGTCCCTGTTGTTGAGGCCAATTGAGAATACCGCGATTTTGGTGTTCGGGTAAATCGGTGCCTTTTCGCATACTTTCAGAAAAGTATACAGCGTGGCTCCCGGATAACTGTCGAGTTGTATGTCGGGGTTGTGGTGAGGGGGGATCCTATTGATGTTTGAATCACCCAGGATAATGATGGGTCTACGGGGTTTAAAATTCCAGGCTGTTATTTTAAGGTGCGCTCTCGCTATGTGGTAGGTGGGTCTGAATGGAGATTGGCGGAGGGGGGGTGTGCCCAGCGCCCGGGCAAACGGTGTGGTAGGGGATAGCGGGTGTGTGGGGAGCCGATTGTCTATTTCTGGTGTCGCGGCCCGCGGACCGGGGTGGCCAGGCAGCGAGGCCCCACCATCTTGTTGGGTGGAGGGTTCAGAATGGGCTCTTGTTGCGGCCATATCGACCTTCTGCGTCCCGCTCATCATGGTTGTTTCACCCTTTTCACCCTGTGTTTTTTTGAGATGGCTGGGAGAGGTTTGCTGCCCAACCGAGCCGGTCCGCCCGCCGGGGAGATCTGTGGGGGATAGAGAGAGGGGAAGAATTGAGTCCTCCGTCGTTACGGCCACGTTAGACTCCCTGAGGGGTCCGTCCAAGGTGGTAGTCGCAAAGTCCGGGGTGGTGTGTGGTGGTGTTACTGTCTGGGGTGGCGCATGGACCTGAGCGTGGCTGTCCCGCAGGGCGGTCAGTGGTTTTAGCGGTCCGCTACGGGGTTGGGTGGTGGGTGTTGGGGTTACTTGGGGTGTTGTGATGGGTAGTGGGACTGAGGAGGGCTGTGACGACTTTTTTGGCTGGTCTGCTGTTTGGCAGGTTGCCGTCGTCTGTGTGAGTGGTGAGTGTCGGTTTGTTGGGGCAATTGATGTGGGGCGGGCGATTTCTTCGGAGAGGGAAGCGCGTGGACCTAGGTAAAGTGAATATAGTTTGTATGGGGCCCTTGCCCTCGGTAGGGGTGGAAAGTCTTCTTCTGTCCCCCCTTGGATGAGTGGCCGAGATTGTGTATTTGCGGTGAGTGTGTGATGAGCGCGGGGAGGGGGAGGAGGAGGAGGGGGAGGAGGGGGGGGGCAGGGTTGTGGGTCGGCTGGTGTGCGATTGTGTGGGTGAATGTCTAAGATGTGTTCTACTGTGTGAATGGTGTCCTGTTTGAGTTTTTGGCCATATTTCTTCCTAGCCCAACCAATAGCAATCCGGAGGGCTAAGGCATCTTTGGGTGTGTCAGTGAAGGTTGCCATAGTGGCCCGGTAATGTTCCTGTAAAATGGCCATGTTGTTTTCCATCCAGGAGATGGTGTTTTCTGCCACTCTGTTGTGTGTGTGTTGTGTGGGAGCTGCCGGTTTGATGAAGGCCGTGAGTTTGTTAACTTGTCTCATCATACCGGGGGGAAATGTTTTCGTGGCTATGGCCTCATCTATGACACGTTTGTGGTATGTGGCCTGAATGAGCCTATAATACCGTTTGCTGTTGTGTCTAGTTTCTGGGGTCGACGGCTGGATGGGTCTGTAGGTGAGTGGCTGCCGAGATTGTGTGCGTGTGCAAGGGTATCCGGTCCGCATGTGAGGCGGTGTGTGCGTGTGCGCGTGTACGCGCGCATGTCGTGATCTATGTGTTGGGTGTGTGGCGATGGACATGTGTGGTCGTGGATGGAAGTCGCGTGCGTGTGCTCTGTGTGTTGGCTGTCCGTTCATACCTGTTAACTCCAATGCGTCGGTCCGCTCCTGAAAAAAAGAAGAATTAGACTGGTGGCGGGCTCCTACCTCAGTACGCGCCGGCCCGGCGTCCCGGCCGCCGCCCCGGGCCCGGCCGCCGCCGAAACCACGTCCCCCGGCTTTCGTCGAAGTCTCCGACCGCGTGGACGTCTCCGGGCGAGCGGCCCAGCACGCCCCGGGCCGGGCGCGCGGCCGAGGAAAAGAGTCCCCCACCGCCGTTTTGAAATTAATAATGTTGCGACAGCCAATCATCCGATCAAAGAAGTGGGAGCACAACTCTAATCGGAAAATTCCTTTTTAAAAAAAGAAGCGATACCCGAGCGCATTGGAGTTCAAACACCCAACGTTTCGCAACTAGACGTTGCTTCATCAGAGGTGAACAGGCAGAGAGGACAAGCCAAGGTGTATATATAGTGTGTGTGGACGCGGGAGCCCCCTCCCCCTTCCGGGACAAACGCGTCCAATCAGCCCGGCGGCAACACCGCTGCGCCAACCCCATACGCCACTTCGTATTTTGAATCTCGGCGGGGCAGGAGACGCAGCCCCCTGATTGGTCATTGATCCCGGAAGGACAGAGGGGCAAAGTAACTATGTGTAGCTATGTGTGTGAGCAAACTCCCACGCCCATGTGGTGTGGCGGATAGCGCGCCCGCCCGTCAGCCCAGCGGGCCGCGATCGAGCCCCGCAGGCGGCAGAAAACGGAGCGCCACCCCCACCCACCCATCAATCAAATATTATAATTATTATTAATTTATTTTTTTATTTTATTATTTTTTTTATTTTTTTATTTATTTTTTCCGTGTGTGTGTGTGTGTGTGTGTGTGTGTGTGTGTGTGGGGTGGAATGGAGTGGGGAAAGAGGGTGAATACAGAAGGAATCTGATATGGTGAGAGAATGTGGAGGTCGTTTTTACGTAGGGTTTCCGGATTATCTGAGTTGCAGGGGGGAGTCCAGATCCGTGGCACTGGCTGGATTAGGGTTGGGTTAGGGTTGGGGTTTGGGGTGTCGGTAATTGACTTTATTTGCACTGGCCTACGGTGTCTGAACTAGTCCCCCCAATGGATAAAGATGGTTGTTGGCGGGTGCATGGACATGAGCAAACAGGGGCCGGCGTAATTAAACGTCATCATTGAGGCCTCCCGGTGCGGTCGTCCGGAGCTTGTGGATCCACTGTTTTTCCGCTCTCTTCCTCTGCCCCCCGGTCCAGTGATCGTTGTTTTCAAGGCCAGAGATGATGAGGTGGGAGGAGGGGTGCGTTTGGAAGTGTGTGATTAGGGGGGTACGAAGTTTGCCTACCATGATGTTGTGTATGTGTTGTGAGAGTCGTGTATGTATCGAGTGTCGGGTTTCCCCAATGTAGTGTTTGTCGCAGAGGGTGCATGTGATGATGTAAACGACGTTTGTGGTGTTGACGGAGAATGAGCCCAAGGTGGGCATAGCTGTGTTGGTGTGTGGGTTGTGGATGTATTTTCTGTTTCTGTAGTGGTGTGCATATTGTAATTGGGGTGTGGGTCTGTGATCGGAGAATTGGGATTTGACCAGTATGTTGTGGAGGCTCTTGTTTTTTCTGTAAGCGGATATGATTTTATTGTTGTGGAAAGCCGGGTGCTGGGACTGCAGACTGGAGAAACTGTTCTTTATGGCCTGGTGGAGACCGGTTATTTTGTGTGAAAAGGTGGAGATGAGAGGTATGAAGTGCCGCGGCGGGGTAGGGTTGAGGTGTGAACTAATTGTGGCGGTGTGTTGTGGGCCCGAGCTGCCTCTCGCCACAGGGGGGTTGGGATGCAGGCCTTCATTGGGGAAGGGGGAAGAGTTAGGTTCAGGATAAGGACCGGGGGTAGGGTCATGGTTAAGTTTAGGGTTAGGGTCGTGGTTAGGGTTAGGGTTAGGGTTGGGGCTATGATTAGGGTTGGGGTTATGGTTAGGGTTAGGGTTGGGGTTAGGGTTGGGGTTATGGTTAGGGTTGGGGTTAGGGTTGGGGTTAGGGTTAGGATAAGGATGGGGTTGGGGGTGGTTAAGATCAGGATAAGGGTGGGAGGGGGTGTCAGGGCTGGGGTTTAGAGGATCCAGGCCTTGGTTCAGGTAGGGGGAAGAGGGTGGAGGCAGCTCGGATCTGGGAACCTGGGTTGGCGGGGGCTGGGGCCGATGGGGGGGTGAGCGAATGGGAACGGGAGGAGCCAAGGTGTTGTTTTTATTTTTAATGGTGCGGAGGAAGCGTTTGGAGTAGCCTCGTTTACGGAGGCTTTTGAACAGAATCTGGGTGGCTGAGTGGAAGTCTGAGATGTCTGAGCAAATGCGACGGAAACGGATGAGTTGTGATTTGACTATGCCTATGAACGTGTGTCTTGGATGGTAACTATTTTTGTGTAATAGTGAGTGTGTGTCCGTTGGTTTGAAATAAACTTTGGTCTGGAGTGTTTTCTGCGTGGTGTTGAGTGGCCTGAAATAGACTGTGGTGTCCAGGAAGTTGATTTGTTCCGATTCTATGGTGTGTTTGATTTTGATGGAGGGGTGATGATTATTGAGAATGTGGATGAAGTCTGAGAATTGTGCCAGGTCGTGTGGCCAGATTCCGAAAATGTCGTCTAAAAACCGAAGGTAGAGGGTGGGTTTTAGGGGGCATTTGTCCAAGGCCTCTCGCTCCCATTCACTCATGTAGAGGTTGGCATAGGATGGTGCGAATCTCTGGCCCATGGCCGTCCCGGTCACCTGGAGATAATATTGGTTGTTGAATAGGAAGTCGTTGTTTTTCAGGCACAATTCTAGGAGTTGAAGGATTTCTGCATCCGGTCGTGTGTCGTCCGGGTTGCGAGAAAAAACGGATGAGATGACTTGTAAACCCAGTTGTGTGTTAATATTGGTATACAGGCTATCCACGTCAATTGTGAATACATACGCGTTGGCGGGGACGGCCATGGAGCGGATGATTTCCAGGAAGTGGTATGTGTCTTTAATGTAGCTGGGGTGTCGGGTGGAGAGAGGGCCCAAGAAGTGGTCGATGTATTGGCTAATGTGGTAGGTGGCGCTATTGCAGTCCGAGACTATAGGGCGGCCGGGAGGAACCTCAAAGGGAACGGTCCAAGTTTGTGGCTCTTTGTGGATTTTTGGTAGGAGATAAAAATAGCGGGGTCGTGGGTTCTGTGGTCCGAATAGATAGTGTTTTTGTTTGGCCGAAATGTATTTTTTGTTATGTAGCGACTGAATAATGGTCCGGATTTGAATTTGGGTCTGGGGTTGTATTGTATCGTCCAGGGGTCTATAGTAGGTGGTGTTGTTTAGCTGTCTGTTCGCCTCCAGTGAGTATTGTTGTCTGTCCATGATTACAATTTTGCTGCCTTTGTCTGCCGGTTTGATAATGATGTTGGGGTGATGGATTAGTTGTTTGAGCGCTGCGCGTTCGGCCCCCGGTAGGTTGTCTGGGACATCCGCCGGGGGACGGTAGCGGCGTAGAGTCAGTCTATCTTGGAGGATGAGGTGTTGTGTTTCCGGGTCTAGGGTGGTCTTGTCCGGTTCCCAGGTGGACGGGTGGCTGAATTGTTTGTGTTGTCGTTGTTGTTGGGAGTCGGGATGGAAATAATTTTTGAGTTTTATTCGTCTGTGGTAATTGTGTAGGTCCCTATGAAGTTGCTCCCAGTCAAAGTTGGTGGGACGTGGGATGAAGGTGAGCCCCCTCTCCAAGAGATGGCGTTGTGGTGTGGTGGGAGTGAACAATGTTGCCAGATTACAAATTTGTGATTCTGAATTCCAGACCAGGTCCCGATTGCGGTGTGTGTCCGGTCGTGGGTATGCTGGGGTGTGCTCGTCCCGTGCCCGGTTAGGCTTCAGGCCGACGTTAAATTTAATTGTTTGCACCAATGTTGGAAGATATTGCGGGCTGTGGACGCTGTCCAGTGGAGGTTATCTTTTTCCGTGGTGAAGGTGTCATGTGGGATTTCTGCCAGGAAGGGGAGGTGTGTGGCTATGGTGTTGTTAATGATTTTCAAATTGTCCTGGTGGGTTGGCGGGAGCCGTGAGGAGTAATTTATAATGGGGAAGTAAATGTCTGCATTTGGGAAGGTGATTTTGGCCTGTCTGTAAAGTGCTCTGAGCTGTTTTATGGAGGTTTGTTTTGCGTCCCGGTCCCTGTTGTTGAGGCCAATTGAGAATACCGCGATTTTGGTGTTCGGGTAAATCGGTGCCTTTTCGCATACTTTCAGAAAAGTATACAGCGTGGCTCCCGGATAACTGTCGAGTTGTATGTCGGGGTTGTGGTGAGGGGGGATCCTATTGATGTTTGAATCACCCAGGATAATGATGGGTCTACGGGGTTTAAAATTCCAGGCTGTTATTTTAAGGTGCGCTCTCGCTATGTGGTAGGTGGGTCTGAATGGAGATTGGCGGAGGGGGGGTGTGCCCAGCGCCCGGGCAAACGGTGTGGTAGGGGATAGCGGGTGTGTGGGGAGCCGATTGTCTATTTCTGGTGTCGCGGCCCGCGGACCGGGGTGGCCAGGCAGCGAGGCCCCACCATCTTGTTGGGTGGAGGGTTCAGAATGGGCTCTTGTTGCGGCCATATCGACCTTCTGCGTCCCGCTCATCATGGTTGTTTCACCCTTTTCACCCTGTGTTTTTTTGAGATGGCTGGGAGAGGTTTGCTGCCCAACCGAGCCGGTCCGCCCGCCGGGGAGATCTGTGGGGGATAGAGAGAGGGGAAGAATTGAGTCCTCCGTCGTTACGGCCACGTTAGACTCCCTGAGGGGTCCGTCCAAGGTGGTAGTCGCAAAGTCCGGGGTGGTGTGTGGTGGTGTTACTGTCTGGGGTGGCGCATGGACCTGAGCGTGGCTGTCCCGCAGGGCGGTCAGTGGTTTTAGCGGTCCGCTACGGGGTTGGGTGGTGGGTGTTGGGGTTACTTGGGGTGTTGTGATGGGTAGTGGGACTGAGGAGGGCTGTGACGACTTTTTTGGCTGGTCTGCTGTTTGGCAGGTTGCCGTCGTCTGTGTGAGTGGTGAGTGTCGGTTTGTTGGGGCAATTGATGTGGGGCGGGCGATTTCTTCGGAGAGGGAAGCGCGTGGACCTAGGTAAAGTGAATATAGTTTGTATGGGGCCCTTGCCCTCGGTAGGGGTGGAAAGTCTTCTTCTGTCCCCCCTTGGATGAGTGGCCGAGATTGTGTATTTGCGGTGAGTGTGTGATGAGCGCGGGGAGGGGGAGGAGGAGGAGGGGGAGGAGGGGGGGGGCAGGGTTGTGGGTCGGCTGGTGTGCGATTGTGTGGGTGAATGTCTAAGATGTGTTCTACTGTGTGAATGGTGTCCTGTTTGAGTTTTTGGCCATATTTCTTCCTAGCCCAACCAATAGCAATCCGGAGGGCTAAGGCATCTTTGGGTGTGTCAGTGAAGGTTGCCATAGTGGCCCGGTAATGTTCCTGTAAAATGGCCATGTTGTTTTCCATCCAGGAGATGGTGTTTTCTGCCACTCTGTTGTGTGTGTGTTGTGTGGGAGCTGCCGGTTTGATGAAGGCCGTGAGTTTGTTAACTTGTCTCATCATACCGGGGGGAAATGTTTTCGTGGCTATGGCCTCATCTATGACACGTTTGTGGTATGTGGCCTGAATGAGCCTATAATACCGTTTGCTGTTGTGTCTAGTTTCTGGGGTCGACGGCTGGATGGGTCTGTAGGTGAGTGGCTGCCGAGATTGTGTGCGTGTGCAAGGGTATCCGGTCCGCATGTGAGGCGGTGTGTGCGTGTGCGCGTGTACGCGCGCATGTCGTGATCTATGTGTTGGGTGTGTGGCGATGGACATGTGTGGTCGTGGATGGAAGTCGCGTGCGTGTGCTCTGTGTGTTGGCTGTCCGTTCATACCTGTTAACTCCAATGCGTCGGTCCGCTCCTGAAAAAAAGAAGAATTAGACTGGTGGCGGGCTCCTACCTCAGTACGCGCCGGCCCGGCGTCCCGGCCGCCGCCCCGGGCCCGGCCGCCGCCGAAACCACGTCCCCCGGCTTTCGTCGAAGTCTCCGACCGCGTGGACGTCTCCGGGCGAGCGGCCCAGCACGCCCCGGGCCGGGCGCGCGGCCGAGGAAAAGAGTCCCCCACCGCCGTTTTGAAATTAATAATGTTGCGACAGCCAATCATCCGATCAAAGAAGTGGGAGCACAACTCTAATCGGAAAATTCCTTTTTAAAAAAAGAAGCGATACCCGAGCGCATTGGAGTTCAAACACCCAACGTTTCGCAACTAGACGTTGCTTCATCAGAGGTGAACAGGCAGAGAGGACAAGCCAAGGTGTATATATAGTGTGTGTGGACGCGGGAGCCCCCTCCCCCTTCCGGGACAAACGCGTCCAATCAGCCCGGCGGCAACACCGCTGCGCCAACCCCATACGCCACTTCGTATTTTGAATCTCGGCGGGGCAGGAGACGCAGCCCCCTGATTGGTCATTGATCCCGGAAGGACAGAGGGGCAAAGTAACTATGTGTAGCTATGTGTGTGAGCAAACTCCCACGCCCATGTGGTGTGGCGGATAGCGCGCCCGCCCGTCAGCCCAGCGGGCCGCGATCGAGCCCCGCAGGCGGCAGAAAACGGAGCGCCACCCCCACCCACCCATCAATCAAATATTATAATTATTATTAATTTATTTTTTTATTTTATTATTTTTTTTATTTTTTTATTTATTTTTTCCGTGTGTGTGTGTGTGTGTGTGTGTGTGTGTGTGTGTGGGGTGGAATGGAGTGGGGAAAGAGGGTGAATACAGAAGGAATCTGATATGGTGAGAGAATGTGGAGGTCGTTTTTACGTAGGGTTTCCGGATTATCTGAGTTGCAGGGGGGAGTCCAGATCCGTGGCACTGGCTGGATTAGGGTTGGGTTAGGGTTGGGGTTTGGGGTGTCGGTAATTGACTTTATTTGCACTGGCCTACGGTGTCTGAACTAGTCCCCCCAATGGATAAAGATGGTTGTTGGCGGGTGCATGGACATGAGCAAACAGGGGCCGGCGTAATTAAACGTCATCATTGAGGCCTCCCGGTGCGGTCGTCCGGAGCTTGTGGATCCACTGTTTTTCCGCTCTCTTCCTCTGCCCCCCGGTCCAGTGATCGTTGTTTTCAAGGCCAGAGATGATGAGGTGGGAGGAGGGGTGCGTTTGGAAGTGTGTGATTAGGGGGGTACGAAGTTTGCCTACCATGATGTTGTGTATGTGTTGTGAGAGTCGTGTATGTATCGAGTGTCGGGTTTCCCCAATGTAGTGTTTGTCGCAGAGGGTGCATGTGATGATGTAAACGACGTTTGTGGTGTTGACGGAGAATGAGCCCAAGGTGGGCATAGCTGTGTTGGTGTGTGGGTTGTGGATGTATTTTCTGTTTCTGTAGTGGTGTGCATATTGTAATTGGGGTGTGGGTCTGTGATCGGAGAATTGGGATTTGACCAGTATGTTGTGGAGGCTCTTGTTTTTTCTGTAAGCGGATATGATTTTATTGTTGTGGAAAGCCGGGTGCTGGGACTGCAGACTGGAGAAACTGTTCTTTATGGCCTGGTGGAGACCGGTTATTTTGTGTGAAAAGGTGGAGATGAGAGGTATGAAGTGCCGCGGCGGGGTAGGGTTGAGGTGTGAACTAATTGTGGCGGTGTGTTGTGGGCCCGAGCTGCCTCTCGCCACAGGGGGGTTGGGATGCAGGCCTTCATTGGGGAAGGGGGAAGAGTTAGGTTCAGGATAAGGACCGGGGGTAGGGTCATGGTTAAGTTTAGGGTTAGGGTCGTGGTTAGGGTTAGGGTTAGGGTTGGGGCTATGATTAGGGTTGGGGTTATGGTTAGGGTTAGGGTTGGGGTTAGGGTTGGGGTTATGGTTAGGGTTGGGGTTAGGGTTGGGGTTAGGGTTAGGATAAGGATGGGGTTGGGGGTGGTTAAGATCAGGATAAGGGTGGGAGGGGGTGTCAGGGCTGGGGTTTAGAGGATCCAGGCCTTGGTTCAGGTAGGGGGAAGAGGGTGGAGGCAGCTCGGATCTGGGAACCTGGGTTGGCGGGGGCTGGGGCCGATGGGGGGGTGAGCGAATGGGAACGGGAGGAGCCAAGGTGTTGTTTTTATTTTTAATGGTGCGGAGGAAGCGTTTGGAGTAGCCTCGTTTACGGAGGCTTTTGAACAGAATCTGGGTGGCTGAGTGGAAGTCTGAGATGTCTGAGCAAATGCGACGGAAACGGATGAGTTGTGATTTGACTATGCCTATGAACGTGTGTCTTGGATGGTAACTATTTTTGTGTAATAGTGAGTGTGTGTCCGTTGGTTTGAAATAAACTTTGGTCTGGAGTGTTTTCTGCGTGGTGTTGAGTGGCCTGAAATAGACTGTGGTGTCCAGGAAGTTGATTTGTTCCGATTCTATGGTGTGTTTGATTTTGATGGAGGGGTGATGATTATTGAGAATGTGGATGAAGTCTGAGAATTGTGCCAGGTCGTGTGGCCAGATTCCGAAAATGTCGTCTAAAAACCGAAGGTAGAGGGTGGGTTTTAGGGGGCATTTGTCCAAGGCCTCTCGCTCCCATTCACTCATGTAGAGGTTGGCATAGGATGGTGCGAATCTCTGGCCCATGGCCGTCCCGGTCACCTGGAGATAATATTGGTTGTTGAATAGGAAGTCGTTGTTTTTCAGGCACAATTCTAGGAGTTGAAGGATTTCTGCATCCGGTCGTGTGTCGTCCGGGTTGCGAGAAAAAACGGATGAGATGACTTGTAAACCCAGTTGTGTGTTAATATTGGTATACAGGCTATCCACGTCAATTGTGAATACATACGCGTTGGCGGGGACGGCCATGGAGCGGATGATTTCCAGGAAGTGGTATGTGTCTTTAATGTAGCTGGGGTGTCGGGTGGAGAGAGGGCCCAAGAAGTGGTCGATGTATTGGCTAATGTGGTAGGTGGCGCTATTGCAGTCCGAGACTATAGGGCGGCCGGGAGGAACCTCAAAGGGAACGGTCCAAGTTTGTGGCTCTTTGTGGATTTTTGGTAGGAGATAAAAATAGCGGGGTCGTGGGTTCTGTGGTCCGAATAGATAGTGTTTTTGTTTGGCCGAAATGTATTTTTTGTTATGTAGCGACTGAATAATGGTCCGGATTTGAATTTGGGTCTGGGGTTGTATTGTATCGTCCAGGGGTCTATAGTAGGTGGTGTTGTTTAGCTGTCTGTTCGCCTCCAGTGAGTATTGTTGTCTGTCCATGATTACAATTTTGCTGCCTTTGTCTGCCGGTTTGATAATGATGTTGGGGTGATGGATTAGTTGTTTGAGCGCTGCGCGTTCGGCCCCCGGTAGGTTGTCTGGGACATCCGCCGGGGGACGGTAGCGGCGTAGAGTCAGTCTATCTTGGAGGATGAGGTGTTGTGTTTCCGGGTCTAGGGTGGTCTTGTCCGGTTCCCAGGTGGACGGGTGGCTGAATTGTTTGTGTTGTCGTTGTTGTTGGGAGTCGGGATGGAAATAATTTTTGAGTTTTATTCGTCTGTGGTAATTGTGTAGGTCCCTATGAAGTTGCTCCCAGTCAAAGTTGGTGGGACGTGGGATGAAGGTGAGCCCCCTCTCCAAGAGATGGCGTTGTGGTGTGGTGGGAGTGAACAATGTTGCCAGATTACAAATTTGTGATTCTGAATTCCAGACCAGGTCCCGATTGCGGTGTGTGTCCGGTCGTGGGTATGCTGGGGTGTGCTCGTCCCGTGCCCGGTTAGGCTTCAGGCCGACGTTAAATTTAATTGTTTGCACCAATGTTGGAAGATATTGCGGGCTGTGGACGCTGTCCAGTGGAGGTTATCTTTTTCCGTGGTGAAGGTGTCATGTGGGATTTCTGCCAGGAAGGGGAGGTGTGTGGCTATGGTGTTGTTAATGATTTTCAAATTGTCCTGGTGGGTTGGCGGGAGCCGTGAGGAGTAATTTATAATGGGGAAGTAAATGTCTGCATTTGGGAAGGTGATTTTGGCCTGTCTGTAAAGTGCTCTGAGCTGTTTTATGGAGGTTTGTTTTGCGTCCCGGTCCCTGTTGTTGAGGCCAATTGAGAATACCGCGATTTTGGTGTTCGGGTAAATCGGTGCCTTTTCGCATACTTTCAGAAAAGTATACAGCGTGGCTCCCGGATAACTGTCGAGTTGTATGTCGGGGTTGTGGTGAGGGGGGATCCTATTGATGTTTGAATCACCCAGGATAATGATGGGTCTACGGGGTTTAAAATTCCAGGCTGTTATTTTAAGGTGCGCTCTCGCTATGTGGTAGGTGGGTCTGAATGGAGATTGGCGGAGGGGGGGTGTGCCCAGCGCCCGGGCAAACGGTGTGGTAGGGGATAGCGGGTGTGTGGGGAGCCGATTGTCTATTTCTGGTGTCGCGGCCCGCGGACCGGGGTGGCCAGGCAGCGAGGCCCCACCATCTTGTTGGGTGGAGGGTTCAGAATGGGCTCTTGTTGCGGCCATATCGACCTTCTGCGTCCCGCTCATCATGGTTGTTTCACCCTTTTCACCCTGTGTTTTTTTGAGATGGCTGGGAGAGGTTTGCTGCCCAACCGAGCCGGTCCGCCCGCCGGGGAGATCTGTGGGGGATAGAGAGAGGGGAAGAATTGAGTCCTCCGTCGTTACGGCCACGTTAGACTCCCTGAGGGGTCCGTCCAAGGTGGTAGTCGCAAAGTCCGGGGTGGTGTGTGGTGGTGTTACTGTCTGGGGTGGCGCATGGACCTGAGCGTGGCTGTCCCGCAGGGCGGTCAGTGGTTTTAGCGGTCCGCTACGGGGTTGGGTGGTGGGTGTTGGGGTTACTTGGGGTGTTGTGATGGGTAGTGGGACTGAGGAGGGCTGTGACGACTTTTTTGGCTGGTCTGCTGTTTGGCAGGTTGCCGTCGTCTGTGTGAGTGGTGAGTGTCGGTTTGTTGGGGCAATTGATGTGGGGCGGGCGATTTCTTCGGAGAGGGAAGCGCGTGGACCTAGGTAAAGTGAATATAGTTTGTATGGGGCCCTTGCCCTCGGTAGGGGTGGAAAGTCTTCTTCTGTCCCCCCTTGGATGAGTGGCCGAGATTGTGTATTTGCGGTGAGTGTGTGATGAGCGCGGGGAGGGGGAGGAGGAGGAGGGGGAGGAGGGGGGGGGCAGGGTTGTGGGTCGGCTGGTGTGCGATTGTGTGGGTGAATGTCTAAGATGTGTTCTACTGTGTGAATGGTGTCCTGTTTGAGTTTTTGGCCATATTTCTTCCTAGCCCAACCAATAGCAATCCGGAGGGCTAAGGCATCTTTGGGTGTGTCAGTGAAGGTTGCCATAGTGGCCCGGTAATGTTCCTGTAAAATGGCCATGTTGTTTTCCATCCAGGAGATGGTGTTTTCTGCCACTCTGTTGTGTGTGTGTTGTGTGGGAGCTGCCGGTTTGATGAAGGCCGTGAGTTTGTTAACTTGTCTCATCATACCGGGGGGAAATGTTTTCGTGGCTATGGCCTCATCTATGACACGTTTGTGGTATGTGGCCTGAATGAGCCTATAATACCGTTTGCTGTTGTGTCTAGTTTCTGGGGTCGACGGCTGGATGGGTCTGTAGGTGAGTGGCTGCCGAGATTGTGTGCGTGTGCAAGGGTATCCGGTCCGCATGTGAGGCGGTGTGTGCGTGTGCGCGTGTACGCGCGCATGTCGTGATCTATGTGTTGGGTGTGTGGCGATGGACATGTGTGGTCGTGGATGGAAGTCGCGTGCGTGTGCTCTGTGTGTTGGCTGTCCGTTCATACCTGTTAACTCCAATGCGTCGGTCCGCTCCTGAAAAAAAGAAGAATTAGACTGGTGGCGGGCTCCTACCTCAGTACGCGCCGGCCCGGCGTCCCGGCCGCCGCCCCGGGCCCGGCCGCCGCCGAAACCACGTCCCCCGGCTTTCGTCGAAGTCTCCGACCGCGTGGACGTCTCCGGGCGAGCGGCCCAGCACGCCCCGGGCCGGGCGCGCGGCCGAGGAAAAGAGTCCCCCACCGCCGTTTTGAAATTAATAATGTTGCGACAGCCAATCATCCGATCAAAGAAGTGGGAGCACAACTCTAATCGGAAAATTCCTTTTTAAAAAAAGAAGCGATACCCGAGCGCATTGGAGTTCAAACACCCAACGTTTCGCAACTAGACGTTGCTTCATCAGAGGTGAACAGGCAGAGAGGACAAGCCAAGGTGTATATATGGTGTGTGTGGACGCGGGAGCCCCCTCCCCCTTCCGGGACAAACGCGTCCAATCAGCCCGGCGGCAACACCGCTGCGCCAACCCCATACGCCACTTCGTATTTTGAATCTCGGCGGGGCAGGAGACGCAGCCCCCTGATTGGTCATTGATCCCGGAAGGACAGAGGGGCAAAGTAACTATGTGTAGCTATGTGTGTGAGCAAACTCCCACGCCCATGTGGTGTGGCGGATAGCGCGCCCGCCCGTCAGCCCAGCGGGCCGCGATCGAGTCCCGCAGGCGGCAGAAAACGGAGCGCCACCCCCACCCACCCATCAACCAAACACCATAATTATTATTAATTTATTTTTTTATTTTATTATTTTTTTTATTTTTTTATTTATTTTTTCCGTGTGTGTGTGTGTGTGTGTGTGTGTGTGTGTGTGTGTGGGGTGGAATGGAGTGGGGAAAGAGGGTGAATACAGAAGGAATCTGATATGGTGAGAGAATGTGGAGGTCGTTTTTACGTAGGGTTTCCGGATTATCTGAGTTGCAGGGGGGAGTCCAGATCCGTGGCACTGGCTGGATTAGGGTTGGGTTAGGGTTGGGGTTTGGGGTGTCGGTAATTGACTTTATTTGCACTGGCCTACGGTGTCTGAACTAGTCCCCCCAATGGATAAAGATGGTTGTTGGCGGGTGCATGGACATGAGCAAACAGGGGCCGGCGTAATTAAACGTCATCATTGAGGCCTCCCGGTGCGGTCGTCCGGAGCTTGTGGATCCACTGTTTTTCCGCTCTCTTCCTCTGCCCCCCGGTCCAGTGATCGTTGTTTTCAAGGCCAGAGATGATGAGGTGGGAGGAGGGGTGCGTTTGGAAGTGTGTGATTAGGGGGGTACGAAGTTTGCCTACCATGATGTTGTGTATGTGTTGTGAGAGTCGTGTATGTATCGAGTGTCGGGTTTCCCCAATGTAGTGTTTGTCGCAGAGGGTGCATGTGATGATGTAAACGACGTTTGTGGTGTTGACGGAGAATGAGCCCAAGGTGGGCATAGCTGTGTTGGTGTGTGGGTTGTGGATGTATTTTCTGTTTCTGTAGTGGTGTGCATATTGTAATTGGGGTGTGGGTCTGTGATCGGAGAATTGGGATTTGACCAGTATGTTGTGGAGGCTCTTGTTTTTTCTGTAAGCGGATATGATTTTATTGTTGTGGAAAGCCGGGTGCTGGGACTGCAGACTGGAGAAACTGTTCTTTATGGCCTGGTGGAGACCGGTTATTTTGTGTGAAAAGGTGGAGATGAGAGGTATGAAGTGCCGCGGCGGGGTAGGGTTGAGGTGTGAACTAATTGTGGCGGTGTGTTGTGGGCCCGAGCTGCCTCTCGCCACAGGGGGGTTGGGATGCAGGCCTTCATTGGGGAAGGGGGAAGAGTTAGGTTCAGGATAAGGACCGGGGGTAGGGTCATGGTTAAGTTTAGGGTTAGGGTCGTGGTTAGGGTTAGGGTTAGGGTTGGGGCTATGATTAGGGTTGGGGTTATGGTTAGGGTTAGGGTTGGGGTTAGGGTTGGGGTTATGGTTAGGGTTGGGGTTAGGGTTGGGGTTAGGGTTAGGATAAGGATGGGGTTGGGGGTGGTTAAGATCAGGATAAGGGTGGGAGGGGGTGTCAGGGCTGGGGTTTAGAGGATCCAGGCCTTGGTTCAGGTAGGGGGAAGAGGGTGGAGGCAGCTCGGATCTGGGAACCTGGGTTGGCGGGGGCTGGGGCCGATGGGGGGGTGAGCGAATGGGAACGGGAGGAGCCAAGGTGTTGTTTTTATTTTTAATGGTGCGGAGGAAGCGTTTGGAGTAGCCTCGTTTACGGAGGCTTTTGAACAGAATCTGGGTGGCTGAGTGGAAGTCTGAGATGTCTGAGCAAATGCGACGGAAACGGATGAGTTGTGATTTGACTATGCCTATGAACGTGTGTCTTGGATGGTAACTATTTTTGTGTAATAGTGAGTGTGTGTCCGTTGGTTTGAAATAAACTTTGGTCTGGAGTGTTTTCTGCGTGGTGTTGAGTGGCCTGAAATAGACTGTGGTGTCCAGGAAGTTGATTTGTTCCGATTCTATGGTGTGTTTGATTTTGATGGAGGGGTGATGATTATTGAGAATGTGGATGAAGTCTGAGAATTGTGCCAGGTCGTGTGGCCAGATTCCGAAAATGTCGTCTAAAAACCGAAGGTAGAGGGTGGGTTTTAGGGGGCATTTGTCCAAGGCCTCTCGCTCCCATTCACTCATGTAGAGGTTGGCATAGGATGGTGCGAATCTCTGGCCCATGGCCGTCCCGGTCACCTGGAGATAATATTGGTTGTTGAATAGGAAGTCGTTGTTTTTCAGGCACAATTCTAGGAGTTGAAGGATTTCTGCATCCGGTCGTGTGTCGTCCGGGTTGCGAGAAAAAACGGATGAGATGACTTGTAAACCCAGTTGTGTGTTAATATTGGTATACAGGCTATCCACGTCAATTGTGAATACATACGCGTTGGCGGGGACGGCCATGGAGCGGATGATTTCCAGGAAGTGGTATGTGTCTTTAATGTAGCTGGGGTGTCGGGTGGAGAGAGGGCCCAAGAAGTGGTCGATGTATTGGCTAATGTGGTAGGTGGCGCTATTGCAGTCCGAGACTATAGGGCGGCCGGGAGGAACCTCAAAGGGAACGGTCCAAGTTTGTGGCTCTTTGTGGATTTTTGGTAGGAGATAAAAATAGCGGGGTCGTGGGTTCTGTGGTCCGAATAGATAGTGTTTTTGTTTGGCCGAAATGTATTTTTTGTTATGTAGCGACTGAATAATGGTCCGGATTTGAATTTGGGTCTGGGGTTGTATTGTATCGTCCAGGGGTCTATAGTAGGTGGTGTTGTTTAGCTGTCTGTTCGCCTCCAGTGAGTATTGTTGTCTGTCCATGATTACAATTTTGCTGCCTTTGTCTGCCGGTTTGATAATGATGTTGGGGTGATGGATTAGTTGTTTGAGCGCTGCGCGTTCGGCCCCCGGTAGGTTGTCTGGGACATCCGCCGGGGGACGGTAGCGGCGTAGAGTCAGTCTATCTTGGAGGATGAGGTGTTGTGTTTCCGGGTCTAGGGTGGTCTTGTCCGGTTCCCAGGTGGACGGGTGGCTGAATTGTTTGTGTTGTCGTTGTTGTTGGGAGTCGGGATGGAAATAATTTTTGAGTTTTATTCGTCTGTGGTAATTGTGTAGGTCCCTTTGAAGTTGCTCCCAGTCAAAGTTGGTGGGACGTGGGATGAAGGTGAGCCCCCTCTCCAAGAGATGGCGTTGTGGTGTGGTGGGAGTGAACAATGTTGCCAGATTACAAATTTGTGATTCTGAATTCCAGACCAGGTCCCGATTGCGGTGTGTGTCCGGTCGTGGGTATGCTGGGGTGTGCTCGTCCCGTGCCCGGTTAGGCTTCAGGCCGACGTTAAATTTAATTGTTTGCACCAATGTTGGAAGATATTGCGGGCTGTGGACGCTGTCCAGTGGAGGTTATCTTTTTCCGTGGTGAAGGTGTCATGTGGGATTTCTGCCAGGAAGGGGAGGTGTGTGGCTATGGTGTTGTTAATGATTTTCAAATTGTCCTGGTGGGTTGGCGGGAGCCGTGAGGAGTAATTTATAATGGGGAAGTAAATGTCTGCATTTGGGAAGGTGATTTTGGCCTGTCTGTAAAGTGCTCTGAGCTGTTTTATGGAGGTTTGTTTTGCGTCCCGGTCCCTGTTGTTGAGGCCAATTGAGAATACCGCGATTTTGGTGTTCGGGTAAATCGGTGCCTTTTCGCATACTTTCAGAAAAGTATACAGCGTGGCTCCCGGATAACTGTCGAGTTGTATGTCGGGGTTGTGGTGAGGGGGGATCCTATTGATGTTTGAATCACCCAGGATAATGATGGGTCTACGGGGTTTAAAATTCCAGGCTGTTATTTTAAGGTGCGCTCTCGCTATGTGGTAGGTGGGTCTGAATGGAGATTGGCGGAGGGGGGGTGTGCCCAGCGCCCGGGCAAACGGTGTGGTAGGGGATAGCGGGTGTGTGGGGAGCCGATTGTCTATTTCTGGTGTCGCGGCCCGCGGACCGGGGTGGCCAGGCAGCGAGGCCCCACCATCTTGTTGGGTGGAGGGTTCAGAATGGGCTCTTGTTGCGGCCATATCGACCTTCTGCGTCCCGCTCATCATGGTTGTTTCACCCTTTTCACCCTGTGTTTTTTTGAGATGGCTGGGAGAGGTTTGCTGCCCAACCGAGCCGGTCCGCCCGCCGGGGAGATCTGTGGGGGATAGAGAGAGGGGAAGAATTGAGTCCTCCGTCGTTACGGCCACGTTAGACTCCCTGAGGGGTCCGTCCAAGGTGGTAGTCGCAAAGTCCGGGGTGGTGTGTGGTGGTGTTACTGTCTGGGGTGGCGCATGGACCTGAGCGTGGCTGTCCCGCAGGGCGGTCAGTGGTTTTAGCGGTCCGCTACGGGGTTGGGTGGTGGGTGTTGGGGTTACTTGGGGTGTTGTGATGGGTAGTGGGACTGAGGAGGGCTGTGACGACTTTTTTGGCTGGTCTGCTGTTTGGCAGGTTGCCGTCGTCTGTGTGAGTGGTGAGTGTCGGTTTGTTGGGGCAATTGATGTGGGGCGGGCGATTTCTTCGGAGAGGGAAGCGCGTGGACCTAGGTAAAGTGAATATAGTTTGTATGGGGCCCTTGCCCTCGGTAGGGGTGGAAAGTCTTCTTCTGTCCCCCCTTGGATGAGTGGCCGAGATTGTGTATTTGCGGTGAGTGTGTGATGAGCGCGGGGAGGGGGAGGAGGAGGAGGGGGGGGGCAGGGTTGTGGGTCGGCTGGTGTGCGATTGTGTGGGTGAATGTCTAAGATGTGTTCTACTGTGTGAATGGTGTCCTGTTTGAGTTTTTGGCCATATTTCTTCCTAGCCCAACCAATAGCAATCCGGAGGGCTAAGGCATCTTTGGGTGTGTCAGTGAAGGTTGCCATAGTGGCCCGGTAATGTTCCTGTAAAATGGCCATGTTGTTTTCCATCCAGGAGATGGTGTTTTCTGCCACTCTGTTGTGTGTGTGTTGTGTGGGAGCTGCCGGTTTGATGAAGGCCGTGAGTTTGTTAACTTGTCTCATCATACCGGGGGGAAATGTTTTCGTGGCTATGGCCTCATCTATGACACGTTTGTGGTATGTGGCCTGAATGAGCCTATAATACCGTTTGCTGTTGTGTCTAGTTTCTGGGGTCGACGGCTGGATGGGTCTGTAGGTGAGTGGCTGCCGAGATTGTGTGCGTGTGCAAGGGTATCCGGTCCGCATGTGAGGCGGTGTGTGCGTGTGCGCGTGTACGCGCGCATGTCGTGATCTATGTGTTGGGTGTGTGGCGATGGACATGTGTGGTCGTGGATGGAAGTCGCGTGCGTGTGCTCTGTGTGTTGGCTGTCCGTTCATACCTGTTAACTCCAATGCGTCGGTCCGCTCCTGAAAAAAAGAAGAATTAGACTGGTGGCGGGCTCCTACCTCAGTACGCGCCGGCCCGGCGTCCCGGCCGCCGCCCCGGGCCCGGCCGCCGCCGAAACCACGTCCCCCGGCTTTCGTCGAAGTCTCCGACCGCGTGGACGTCTCCGGGCGAGCGGCCCAGCACGCCCCGGGCCGGGCGCGCGGCCGAGGAAAAGAGTCCCCCACCGCCGTTTTGAAATTAATAATGTTGCGACAGCCAATCATCCGATCAAAGAAGTGGGAGCACAACTCTAATCGGAAAATTCCTTTTTAAAAAAAGAAGCGATACCCGAGCGCATTGGAGTTCAAACACCCAACGTTTCGCAACTAGACGTTGCTTCATCAGAGGTGAACAGGCAGAGAGGACAAGCCAAGGTGTATATATAGTGTGTGTGGACGCGGGAGCCCCCTCCCCCTTCCGGGACAAACGCGTCCAATCAGCCCGGCGGCAACACCGCTGCGCCAACCCCATACGCCACTTCGTATTTTGAATCTCGGCGGGGCAGGAGACGCAGCCCCCTGATTGGTCATTGATCCCGGAAGGACAGAGGGGCAAAGTAACTATGTGTAGCTATGTGTGTGAGCAAACTCCCACGCCCATGTGGTGTGGCGGATAGCGCGCCCGCCCGTCAGCCCAGCGGGCCGCGATCGAGCCCCGCAGGCGGCAGAAAACGGAGCGCCACCCCCACCCACCCATCAATCAAATATTATAATTATTATTAATTTATTTTTTTATTTTATTATTTTTTTTATTTTTTTATTTATTTTTTCCGTGTGTGTGTGTGTGTGTGTGTGTGTGTGTGTGTGTGGGGTGGAATGGAGTGGGGAAAGAGGGTGAATACAGAAGGAATCTGATATGGTGAGAGAATGTGGAGGTCGTTTTTACGTAGGGTTTCCGGATTATCTGAGTTGCAGGGGGGAGTCCAGATCCGTGGCACTGGCTGGATTAGGGTTGGGTTAGGGTTGGGGTTTGGGGTGTCGGTAATTGACTTTATTTGCACTGGCCTACGGTGTCTGAACTAGTCCCCCCAATGGATAAAGATGGTTGTTGGCGGGTGCATGGACATGAGCAAACAGGGGCCGGCGTAATTAAACGTCATCATTGAGGCCTCCCGGTGCGGTCGTCCGGAGCTTGTGGATCCACTGTTTTTCCGCTCTCTTCCTCTGCCCCCCGGTCCAGTGATCGTTGTTTTCAAGGCCAGAGATGATGAGGTGGGAGGAGGGGTGCGTTTGGAAGTGTGTGATTAGGGGGGTACGAAGTTTGCCTACCATGATGTTGTGTATGTGTTGTGAGAGTCGTGTATGTATCGAGTGTCGGGTTTCCCCAATGTAGTGTTTGTCGCAGAGGGTGCATGTGATGATGTAAACGACGTTTGTGGTGTTGACGGAGAATGAGCCCAAGGTGGGCATAGCTGTGTTGGTGTGTGGGTTGTGGATGTATTTTCTGTTTCTGTAGTGGTGTGCATATTGTAATTGGGGTGTGGGTCTGTGATCGGAGAATTGGGATTTGACCAGTATGTTGTGGAGGCTCTTGTTTTTTCTGTAAGCGGATATGATTTTATTGTTGTGGAAAGCCGGGTGCTGGGACTGCAGACTGGAGAAACTGTTCTTTATGGCCTGGTGGAGACCGGTTATTTTGTGTGAAAAGGTGGAGATGAGAGGTATGAAGTGCCGCGGCGGGGTAGGGTTGAGGTGTGAACTAATTGTGGCGGTGTGTTGTGGGCCCGAGCTGCCTCTCGCCACAGGGGGGTTGGGATGCAGGCCTTCATTGGGGAAGGGGGAAGAGTTAGGTTCAGGATAAGGACCGGGGGTAGGGTCATGGTTAAGTTTAGGGTTAGGGTCGTGGTTAGGGTTAGGGTTAGGGTTGGGGCTATGATTAGGGTTGGGGTTATGGTTAGGGTTAGGGTTGGGGTTAGGGTTGGGGTTATGGTTAGGGTTGGGGTTAGGGTTGGGGTTAGGGTTAGGATAAGGATGGGGTTGGGGGTGGTTAAGATCAGGATAAGGGTGGGAGGGGGTGTCAGGGCTGGGGTTTAGAGGATCCAGGCCTTGGTTCAGGTAGGGGGAAGAGGGTGGAGGCAGCTCGGATCTGGGAACCTGGGTTGGCGGGGGCTGGGGCCGATGGGGGGGTGAGCGAATGGGAACGGGAGGAGCCAAGGTGTTGTTTTTATTTTTAATGGTGCGGAGGAAGCGTTTGGAGTAGCCTCGTTTACGGAGGCTTTTGAACAGAATCTGGGTGGCTGAGTGGAAGTCTGAGATGTCTGAGCAAATGCGACGGAAACGGATGAGTTGTGATTTGACTATGCCTATGAACGTGTGTCTTGGATGGTAACTATTTTTGTGTAATAGTGAGTGTGTGTCCGTTGGTTTGAAATAAACTTTGGTCTGGAGTGTTTTCTGCGTGGTGTTGAGTGGCCTGAAATAGACTGTGGTGTCCAGGAAGTTGATTTGTTCCGATTCTATGGTGTGTTTGATTTTGATGGAGGGGTGATGATTATTGAGAATGTGGATGAAGTCTGAGAATTGTGCCAGGTCGTGTGGCCAGATTCCGAAAATGTCGTCTAAAAACCGAAGGTAGAGGGTGGGTTTTAGGGGGCATTTGTCCAAGGCCTCTCGCTCCCATTCACTCATGTAGAGGTTGGCATAGGATGGTGCGAATCTCTGGCCCATGGCCGTCCCGGTCACCTGGAGATAATATTGGTTGTTGAATAGGAAGTCGTTGTTTTTCAGGCACAATTCTAGGAGTTGAAGGATTTCTGCATCCGGTCGTGTGTCGTCCGGGTTGCGAGAAAAAACGGATGAGATGACTTGTAAACCCAGTTGTGTGTTAATATTGGTATACAGGCTATCCACGTCAATTGTGAATACATACGCGTTGGCGGGGACGGCCATGGAGCGGATGATTTCCAGGAAGTGGTATGTGTCTTTAATGTAGCTGGGGTGTCGGGTGGAGAGAGGGCCCAAGAAGTGGTCGATGTATTGGCTAATGTGGTAGGTGGCGCTATTGCAGTCCGAGACTATAGGGCGGCCGGGAGGAACCTCAAAGGGAACGGTCCAAGTTTGTGGCTCTTTGTGGATTTTTGGTAGGAGATAAAAATAGCGGGGTCGTGGGTTCTGTGGTCCGAATAGATAGTGTTTTTGTTTGGCCGAAATGTATTTTTTGTTATGTAGCGACTGAATAATGGTCCGGATTTGAATTTGGGTCTGGGGTTGTATTGTATCGTCCAGGGGTCTATAGTAGGTGGTGTTGTTTAGCTGTCTGTTCGCCTCCAGTGAGTATTGTTGTCTGTCCATGATTACAATTTTGCTGCCTTTGTCTGCCGGTTTGATAATGATGTTGGGGTGATGGATTAGTTGTTTGAGCGCTGCGCGTTCGGCCCCCGGTAGGTTGTCTGGGACATCCGCCGGGGGACGGTAGCGGCGTAGAGTCAGTCTATCTTGGAGGATGAGGTGTTGTGTTTCCGGGTCTAGGGTGGTCTTGTCCGGTTCCCAGGTGGACGGGTGGCTGAATTGTTTGTGTTGTCGTTGTTGTTGGGAGTCGGGATGGAAATAATTTTTGAGTTTTATTCGTCTGTGGTAATTGTGTAGGTCCCTATGAAGTTGCTCCCAGTCAAAGTTGGTGGGACGTGGGATGAAGGTGAGCCCCCTCTCCAAGAGATGGCGTTGTGGTGTGGTGGGAGTGAACAATGTTGCCAGATTACAAATTTGTGATTCTGAATTCCAGACCAGGTCCCGATTGCGGTGTGTGTCCGGTCGTGGGTATGCTGGGGTGTGCTCGTCCCGTGCCCGGTTAGGCTTCAGGCCGACGTTAAATTTAATTGTTTGCACCAATGTTGGAAGATATTGCGGGCTGTGGACGCTGTCCAGTGGAGGTTATCTTTTTCCGTGGTGAAGGTGTCATGTGGGATTTCTGCCAGGAAGGGGAGGTGTGTGGCTATGGTGTTGTTAATGATTTTCAAATTGTCCTGGTGGGTTGGCGGGAGCCGTGAGGAGTAATTTATAATGGGGAAGTAAATGTCTGCATTTGGGAAGGTGATTTTGGCCTGTCTGTAAAGTGCTCTGAGCTGTTTTATGGAGGTTTGTTTTGCGTCCCGGTCCCTGTTGTTGAGGCCAATTGAGAATACCGCGATTTTGGTGTTCGGGTAAATCGGTGCCTTTTCGCATACTTTCAGAAAAGTATACAGCGTGGCTCCCGGATAACTGTCGAGTTGTATGTCGGGGTTGTGGTGAGGGGGGATCCTATTGATGTTTGAATCACCCAGGATAATGATGGGTCTACGGGGTTTAAAATTCCAGGCTGTTATTTTAAGGTGCGCTCTCGCTATGTGGTAGGTGGGTCTGAATGGAGATTGGCGGAGGGGGGGTGTGCCCAGCGCCCGGGCAAACGGTGTGGTAGGGGATAGCGGGTGTGTGGGGAGCCGATTGTCTATTTCTGGTGTCGCGGCCCGCGGACCGGGGTGGCCAGGCAGCGAGGCCCCACCATCTTGTTGGGTGGAGGGTTCAGAATGGGCTCTTGTTGCGGCCATATCGACCTTCTGCGTCCCGCTCATCATGGTTGTTTCACCCTTTTCACCCTGTGTTTTTTTGAGATGGCTGGGAGAGGTTTGCTGCCCAACCGAGCCGGTCCGCCCGCCGGGGAGATCTGTGGGGGATAGAGAGAGGGGAAGAATTGAGTCCTCCGTCGTTACGGCCACGTTAGACTCCCTGAGGGGTCCGTCCAAGGTGGTAGTCGCAAAGTCCGGGGTGGTGTGTGGTGGTGTTACTGTCTGGGGTGGCGCATGGACCTGAGCGTGGCTGTCCCGCAGGGCGGTCAGTGGTTTTAGCGGTCCGCTACGGGGTTGGGTGGTGGGTGTTGGGGTTACTTGGGGTGTTGTGATGGGTAGTGGGACTGAGGAGGGCTGTGACGACTTTTTTGGCTGGTCTGCTGTTTGGCAGGTTGCCGTCGTCTGTGTGAGTGGTGAGTGTCGGTTTGTTGGGGCAATTGATGTGGGGCGGGCGATTTCTTCGGAGAGGGAAGCGCGTGGACCTAGGTAAAGTGAATATAGTTTGTATGGGGCCCTTGCCCTCGGTAGGGGTGGAAAGTCTTCTTCTGTCCCCCCTTGGATGAGTGGCCGAGATTGTGTATTTGCGGTGAGTGTGTGATGAGCGCGGGGAGGGGGAGGAGGAGGAGGGGGAGGAGGGGGGGGGCAGGGTTGTGGGTCGGCTGGTGTGCGATTGTGTGGGTGAATGTCTAAGATGTGTTCTACTGTGTGAATGGTGTCCTGTTTGAGTTTTTGGCCATATTTCTTCCTAGCCCAACCAATAGCAATCCGGAGGGCTAAGGCATCTTTGGGTGTGTCAGTGAAGGTTGCCATAGTGGCCCGGTAATGTTCCTGTAAAATGGCCATGTTGTTTTCCATCCAGGAGATGGTGTTTTCTGCCACTCTGTTGTGTGTGTGTTGTGTGGGAGCTGCCGGTTTGATGAAGGCCGTGAGTTTGTTAACTTGTCTCATCATACCGGGGGGAAATGTTTTCGTGGCTATGGCCTCATCTATGACACGTTTGTGGTATGTGGCCTGAATGAGCCTATAATACCGTTTGCTGTTGTGTCTAGTTTCTGGGGTCGACGGCTGGATGGGTCTGTAGGTGAGTGGCTGCCGAGATTGTGTGCGTGTGCAAGGGTATCCGGTCCGCATGTGAGGCGGTGTGTGCGTGTGCGCGTGTACGCGCGCATGTCGTGATCTATGTGTTGGGTGTGTGGCGATGGACATGTGTGGTCGTGGATGGAAGTCGCGTGCGTGTGCTCTGTGTGTTGGCTGTCCGTTCATACCTGTTAACTCCAATGCGTCGGTCCGCTCCTGAAAAAAAGAAGAATTAGACTGGTGGCGGGCTCCTACCTCAGTACGCGCCGGCCCGGCGTCCCGGCCGCCGCCCCGGGCCCGGCCGCCGCCGAAACCACGTCCCCCGGCTTTCGTCGAAGTCTCCGACCGCGTGGACGTCTCCGGGCGAGCGGCCCAGCACGCCCCGGGCCGGGCGCGCGGCCGAGGAAAAGAGTCCCCCACCGCCGTTTTGAAATTAATAATGTTGCGACAGCCAATCATCCGATCAAAGAAGTGGGAGCACAACTCTAATCGGAAAATTCCTTTTTAAAAAAAGAAGCGATACCCGAGCGCATTGGAGTTCAAACACCCAACGTTTCGCAACTAGACGTTGCTTCATCAGAGGTGAACAGGCAGAGAGGACAAGCCAAGGTGTATATATAGTGTGTGTGGACGCGGGAGCCCCCTCCCCCTTCCGGGACAAACGCGTCCAATCAGCCCGGCGGCAACACCGCTGCGCCAACCCCATACGCCACTTCGTATTTTGAATCTCGGCGGGGCAGGAGACGCAGCCCCCTGATTGGTCATTGATCCCGGAAGGACAGAGGGGCAAAGTAACTATGTGTAGCTATGTGTGTGAGCAAACTCCCACGCCCATGTGGTGTGGCGGATAGCGCGCCCGCCCGTCAGCCCAGCGGGCCGCGATCGAGTCCCGCAGGCGGCAGAAAACGGAGCGCCACCCCCACCCACCCATCAACCAAACACCATAATTATTATTAATTTATTTTTTTATTTTATTATTTTTTTTATTTTTTTATTTATTTTTTCCGTGTGTGTGTGTGTGTGTGTGTGTGTGTGTGTGTGTGTGTGGGGTGGAATGGAGTGGGGAAAGAGGGTGAATACAGAAGGAATCTGATATGGTGAGAGAATGTGGAGGTCGTTTTTACGTAGGGTTTCCGGATTATCTGAGTTGCAGGGGGGAGTCCAGATCCGTGGCACTGGCTGGATTAGGGTTGGGTTAGGGTTGGGGTTTGGGGTGTCGGTAATTGACTTTATTTGCACTGGCCTACGGTGTCTGAACTAGTCCCCCCAATGGATAAAGATGGTTGTTGGCGGGTGCATGGACATGAGCAAACAGGGGCCGGCGTAATTAAACGTCATCATTGAGGCCTCCCGGTGCGGTCGTCCGGAGCTTGTGGATCCACTGTTTTTCCGCTCTCTTCCTCTGCCCCCCGGTCCAGTGATCGTTGTTTTCAAGGCCAGAGATGATGAGGTGGGAGGAGGGGTGCGTTTGGAAGTGTGTGATTAGGGGGGTACGAAGTTTGCCTACCATGATGTTGTGTATGTGTTGTGAGAGTCGTGTATGTATCGAGTGTCGGGTTTCCCCAATGTAGTGTTTGTCGCAGAGGGTGCATGTGATGATGTAAACGACGTTTGTGGTGTTGACGGAGAATGAGCCCAAGGTGGGCATAGCTGTGTTGGTGTGTGGGTTGTGGATGTATTTTCTGTTTCTGTAGTGGTGTGCATATTGTAATTGGGGTGTGGGTCTGTGATCGGAGAATTGGGATTTGACCAGTATGTTGTGGAGGCTCTTGTTTTTTCTGTAAGCGGATATGATTTTATTGTTGTGGAAAGCCGGGTGCTGGGACTGCAGACTGGAGAAACTGTTCTTTATGGCCTGGTGGAGACCGGTTATTTTGTGTGAAAAGGTGGAGATGAGAGGTATGAAGTGCCGCGGCGGGGTAGGGTTGAGGTGTGAACTAATTGTGGCGGTGTGTTGTGGGCCCGAGCTGCCTCTCGCCACAGGGGGGTTGGGATGCAGGCCTTCATTGGGGAAGGGGGAAGAGTTAGGTTCAGGATAAGGACCGGGGGTAGGGTCATGGTTAAGTTTAGGGTTAGGGTCGTGGTTAGGGTTAGGGTTAGGGTTGGGGCTATGATTAGGGTTGGGGTTATGGTTAGGGTTGGGGTTAGGGTTGGGGTTATGGTTAGGGTTGGGGTTAGGGTTGGGGTTAGGGTTAGGATAAGGATGGGGTTGGGGGTGGTTAAGATCAGGATAAGGGTGGGAGGGGGTGTCAGGGCTGGGGTTTAGAGGATCCAGGCCTTGGTTCAGGTAGGGGGAAGAGGGTGGAGGCAGCTCGGATCTGGGAACCTGGGTTGGCGGGGGCTGGGGCCGATGGGGGGGTGAGCGAATGGGAACGGGAGGAGCCAAGGTGTTGTTTTTATTTTTAATGGTGCGGAGGAAGCGTTTGGAGTAGCCTCGTTTACGGAGGCTTTTGAACAGAATCTGGGTGGCTGAGTGGAAGTCTGAGATGTCTGAGCAAATGCGACGGAAACGGATGAGTTGTGATTTGACTATGCCTATGAACGTGTGTCTTGGATGGTAACTATTTTTGTGTAATAGTGAGTGTGTGTCCGTTGGTTTGAAATAAACTTTGGTCTGGAGTGTTTTCTGCGTGGTGTTGAGTGGCCTGAAATAGACTGTGGTGTCCAGGAAGTTGATTTGTTCCGATTCTATGGTGTGTTTGATTTTGATGGAGGGGTGATGATTATTGAGAATGTGGATGAAGTCTGAGAATTGTGCCAGGTCGTGTGGCCAGATTCCGAAAATGTCGTCTAAAAACCGAAGGTAGAGGGTGGGTTTTAGGGGGCATTTGTCCAAGGCCTCTCGCTCCCATTCACTCATGTAGAGGTTGGCATAGGATGGTGCGAATCTCTGGCCCATGGCCGTCCCGGTCACCTGGAGATAATATTGGTTGTTGAATAGGAAGTCGTTGTTTTTCAGGCACAATTCTAGGAGTTGAAGGATTTCTGCATCCGGTCGTGTGTCGTCCGGGTTGCGAGAAAAAACGGATGAGATGACTTGTAAACCCAGTTGTGTGTTAATATTGGTATACAGGCTATCCACGTCAATTGTGAATACATACGCGTTGGCGGGGACGGCCATGGAGCGGATGATTTCCAGGAAGTGGTATGTGTCTTTAATGTAGCTGGGGTGTCGGGTGGAGAGAGGGCCCAAGAAGTGGTCGATGTATTGGCTAATGTGGTAGGTGGCGCTATTGCAGTCCGAGACTATAGGGCGGCCGGGAGGAACCTCAAAGGGAACGGTCCAAGTTTGTGGCTCTTTGTGGATTTTTGGTAGGAGATAAAAATAGCGGGGTCGTGGGTTCTGTGGTCCGAATAGATAGTGTTTTTGTTTGGCCGAAATGTATTTTTTGTTATGTAGCGACTGAATAATGGTCCGGATTTGAATTTGGGTCTGGGGTTGTATTGTATCGTCCAGGGGTCTATAGTAGGTGGTGTTGTTTAGCTGTCTGTTCGCCTCCAGTGAGTATTGTTGTCTGTCCATGATTACAATTTTGCTGCCTTTGTCTGCCGGTTTGATAATGATGTTGGGGTGATGGATTAGTTGTTTGAGCGCTGCGCGTTCGGCCCCCGGTAGGTTGTCTGGGACATCCGCCGGGGGACGGTAGCGGCGTAGAGTCAGTCTATCTTGGAGGATGAGGTGTTGTGTTTCCGGGTCTAGGGTGGTCTTGTCCGGTTCCCAGGTGGACGGGTGGCTGAATTGTTTGTGTTGTCGTTGTTGTTGGGAGTCGGGATGGAAATAATTTTTGAGTTTTATTCGTCTGTGGTAATTGTGTAGGTCCCTATGAAGTTGCTCCCAGTCAAAGTTGGTGGGACGTGGGATGAAGGTGAGCCCCCTCTCCAAGAGATGGCGTTGTGGTGTGGTGGGAGTGAACAATGTTGCCAGATTACAAATTTGTGATTCTGAATTCCAGACCAGGTCCCGATTGCGGTGTGTGTCCGGTCGTGGGTATGCTGGGGTGTGCTCGTCCCGTGCCCGGTTAGGCTTCAGGCCGACGTTAAATTTAATTGTTTGCACCAATGTTGGAAGATATTGCGGGCTGTGGACGCTGTCCAGTGGAGGTTATCTTTTTCCGTGGTGAAGGTGTCATGTGGGATTTCTGCCAGGAAGGGGAGGTGTGTGGCTATGGTGTTGTTAATGATTTTCAAATTGTCCTGGTGGGTTGGCGGGAGCCGTGAGGAGTAATTTATAATGGGGAAGTAAATGTCTGCATTTGGGAAGGTGATTTTGGCCTGTCTGTAAAGTGCTCTGAGCTGTTTTATGGAGGTTTGTTTTGCGTCCCGGTCCCTGTTGTTGAGGCCAATTGAGAATACCGCGATTTTGGTGTTCGGGTAAATCGGTGCCTTTTCGCATACTTTCAGAAAAGTATACAGCGTGGCTCCCGGATAACTGTCGAGTTGTATGTCGGGGTTGTGGTGAGGGGGGATCCTATTGATGTTTGAATCACCCAGGATAATGATGGGTCTACGGGGTTTAAAATTCCAGGCTGTTATTTTAAGGTGCGCTCTCGCTATGTGGTAGGTGGGTCTGAATGGAGATTGGCGGAGGGGGGGTGTGCCCAGCGCCCGGGCAAACGGTGTGGTAGGGGATAGCGGGTGTGTGGGGAGCCGATTGTCTATTTCTGGTGTCGCGGCCCGCGGACCGGGGTGGCCAGGCAGCGAGGCCCCACCATCTTGTTGGGTGGAGGGTTCAGAATGGGCTCTTGTTGCGGCCATATCGACCTTCTGCGTCCCGCTCATCATGGTTGTTTCACCCTTTTCACCCTGTGTTTTTTTGAGATGGCTGGGAGAGGTTTGCTGCCCAACCGAGCCGGTCCGCCCGCCGGGGAGATCTGTGGGGGATAGAGAGAGGGGAAGAATTGAGTCCTCCGTCGTTACGGCCACGTTAGACTCCCTGAGGGGTCCGTCCAAGGTGGTAGTCGCAAAGTCCGGGGTGGTGTGTGGTGGTGTTACTGTCTGGGGTGGCGCATGGACCTGAGCGTGGCTGTCCCGCAGGGCGGTCAGTGGTTTTAGCGGTCCGCTACGGGGTTGGGTGGTGGGTGTTGGGGTTACTTGGGGTGTTGTGATGGGTAGTGGGACTGAGGAGGGCTGTGACGACTTTTTTGGCTGGTCTGCTGTTTGGCAGGTTGCCGTCGTCTGTGTGAGTGGTGAGTGTCGGTTTGTTGGGGCAATTGATGTGGGGCGGGCGATTTCTTCGGAGAGGGAAGCGCGTGGACCTAGGTAAAGTGAATATAGTTTGTATGGGGCCCTTGCCCTCGGTAGGGGTGGAAAGTCTTCTTCTGTCCCCCCTTGGATGAGTGGCCGAGATTGTGTATTTGCGGTGAGTGTGTGATGAGCGCGGGGAGGGGGAGGAGGAGGAGGGGGAGGAGGGGGGGGGCAGGGTTGTGGGTCGGCTGGTGTGCGATTGTGTGGGTGAATGTCTAAGATGTGTTCTACTGTGTGAATGGTGTCCTGTTTGAGTTTTTGGCCATATTTCTTCCTAGCCCAACCAATAGCAATCCGGAGGGCTAAGGCATCTTTGGGTGTGTCAGTGAAGGTTGCCATAGTGGCCCGGTAATGTTCCTGTAAAATGGCCATGTTGTTTTCCATCCAGGAGATGGTGTTTTCTGCCACTCTGTTGTGTGTGTGTTGTGTGGGAGCTGCCGGTTTGATGAAGGCCGTGAGTTTGTTAACTTGTCTCATCATACCGGGGGGAAATGTTTTCGTGGCTATGGCCTCATCTATGACACGTTTGTGGTATGTGGCCTGAATGAGCCTATAATACCGTTTGCTGTTGTGTCTAGTTTCTGGGGTCGACGGCTGGATGGGTCTGTAGGTGAGTGGCTGCCGAGATTGTGTGCGTGTGCAAGGGTATCCGGTCCGCATGTGAGGCGGTGTGTGCGTGTGCGCGTGTACGCGCGCATGTCGTGATCTATGTGTTGGGTGTGTGGCGATGGACATGTGTGGTCGTGGATGGAAGTCGCGTGCGTGTGCTCTGTGTGTTGGCTGTCCGTTCATACCTGTTAACTCCAATGCGTCGGTCCGCTCCTGAAAAAAAGAAGAATTAGACTGGTGGCGGGCTCCTACCTCAGTACGCGCCGGCCCGGCGTCCCGGCCGCCGCCCCGGGCCCGGCCGCCGCCGAAACCACGTCCCCCGGCTTTCGTCGAAGTCTCCGACCGCGTGGACGTCTCCGGGCGAGCGGCCCAGCACGCCCCGGGCCGGGCGCGCGGCCGAGGAAAAGAGTCCCCCACCGCCGTTTTGAAATTAATAATGTTGCGACAGCCAATCATCCGATCAAAGAAGTGGGAGCACAACTCTAATCGGAAAATTCCTTTTTAAAAAAAGAAGCGATACCCGAGCGCATTGGAGTTCAAACACCCAACGTTTCGCAACTAGACGTTGCTTCATCAGAGGTGAACAGGCAGAGAGGACAAGCCAAGGTGTATATATAGTGTGTGTGGACGCGGGAGCCCCCTCCCCCTTCCGGGACAAACGCGTCCAATCAGCCCGGCGGCAACACCGCTGCGCCAACCCCATACGCCACTTCGTATTTTGAATCTCGGCGGGGCAGGAGACGCAGCCCCCTGATTGGTCATTGATCCCGGAAGGACAGAGGGGCAAAGTAACTATGTGTAGCTATGTGTGTGAGCAAACTCCCACGCCCATGTGGTGTGGCGGACAGCGCGCCCGCCCGTCAGCCCAGCGGGCCGCGATCGAGCCCCGCAGGCGGCAGAAAACGGAGCGCCACCCCCACCCACCCATCAATCAAATATTATAATTATTATTAATTTATTTTTTTATTTTATTATTTTTTTTATTTTTTTATTTATTTTTTCCGTGTGTGTGTGTGTGTGTGTGTGTGTGTGTGTGTGTGGGGTGGAATGGAGTGGGGAAAGAGGGTGAATACAGAAGGAATCTGATATGGTGAGAGAATGTGGAGGTCGTTTTTACGTAGGGTTTCCGGATTATCTGAGTTGCAGGGGGGAGTCCAGATCCGTGGCACTGGCTGGATTAGGGTTGGGTTAGGGTTGGGGTTTGGGGTGTCGGTAATTGACTTTATTTGCACTGGCCTACGGTGTCTGAACTAGTCCCCCCAATGGATAAAGATGGTTGTTGGCGGGTGCATGGACATGAGCAAACAGGGGCCGGCGTAATTAAACGTCATCATTGAGGCCTCCCGGTGCGGTCGTCCGGAGCTTGTGGATCCACTGTTTTTCCGCTCTCTTCCTCTGCCCCCCGGTCCAGTGATCGTTGTTTTCAAGGCCAGAGATGATGAGGTGGGAGGAGGGGTGCGTTTGGAAGTGTGTGATTAGGGGGGTACGAAGTTTGCCTACCATGATGTTGTGTATGTGTTGTGAGAGTCGTGTATGTATCGAGTGTCGGGTTTCCCCAATGTAGTGTTTGTCGCAGAGGGTGCATGTGATGATGTAAACGACGTTTGTGGTGTTGACGGAGAATGAGCCCAAGGTGGGCATAGCTGTGTTGGTGTGTGGGTTGTGGATGTATTTTCTGTTTCTGTAGTGGTGTGCATATTGTAATTGGGGTGTGGGTCTGTGATCGGAGAATTGGGATTTGACCAGTATGTTGTGGAGGCTCTTGTTTTTTCTGTAAGCGGATATGATTTTATTGTTGTGGAAAGCCGGGTGCTGGGACTGCAGACTGGAGAAACTGTTCTTTATGGCCTGGTGGAGACCGGTTATTTTGTGTGAAAAGGTGGAGATGAGAGGTATGAAGTGCCGCGGCGGGGTAGGGTTGAGGTGTGAACTAATTGTGGCGGTGTGTTGTGGGCCCGAGCTGCCTCTCGCCACAGGGGGGTTGGGATGCAGGCCTTCATTGGGGAAGGGGGAAGAGTTAGGTTCAGGATAAGGACCGGGGGTAGGGTCATGGTTAAGTTTAGGGTTAGGGTCGTGGTTAGGGTTAGGGTTAGGGTTGGGGCTATGATTAGGGTTGGGGTTATGGTTAGGGTTAGGGTTGGGGTTAGGGTTGGGGTTATGGTTAGGGTTGGGGTTAGGGTTGGGGTTAGGGTTAGGATAAGGATGGGGTTGGGGGTGGTTAAGATCAGGATAAGGGTGGGAGGGGGTGTCAGGGCTGGGGTTTAGAGGATCCAGGCCTTGGTTCAGGTAGGGGGAAGAGGGTGGAGGCAGCTCGGATCTGGGAACCTGGGTTGGCGGGGGCTGGGGCCGATGGGGGGGTGAGCGAATGGGAACGGGAGGAGCCAAGGTGTTGTTTTTATTTTTAATGGTGCGGAGGAAGCGTTTGGAGTAGCCTCGTTTACGGAGGCTTTTGAACAGAATCTGGGTGGCTGAGTGGAAGTCTGAGATGTCTGAGCAAATGCGACGGAAACGGATGAGTTGTGATTTGACTATGCCTATGAACGTGTGTCTTGGATGGTAACTATTTTTGTGTAATAGTGAGTGTGTGTCCGTTGGTTTGAAATAAACTTTGGTCTGGAGTGTTTTCTGCGTGGTGTTGAGTGGCCTGAAATAGACTGTGGTGTCCAGGAAGTTGATTTGTTCCGATTCTATGGTGTGTTTGATTTTGATGGAGGGGTGATGATTATTGAGAATGTGGATGAAGTCTGAGAATTGTGCCAGGTCGTGTGGCCAGATTCCGAAAATGTCGTCTAAAAACCGAAGGTAGAGGGTGGGTTTTAGGGGGCATTTGTCCAAGGCCTCTCGCTCCCATTCACTCATGTAGAGGTTGGCATAGGATGGTGCGAATCTCTGGCCCATGGCCGTCCCGGTCACCTGGAGATAATATTGGTTGTTGAATAGGAAGTCGTTGTTTTTCAGGCACAATTCTAGGAGTTGAAGGATTTCTGCATCCGGTCGTGTGTCGTCCGGGTTGCGAGAAAAAACGGATGAGATGACTTGTAAACCCAGTTGTGTGTTAATATTGGTATACAGGCTATCCACGTCAATTGTGAATACATACGCGTTGGCGGGGACGGCCATGGAGCGGATGATTTCCAGGAAGTGGTATGTGTCTTTAATGTAGCTGGGGTGTCGGGTGGAGAGAGGGCCCAAGAAGTGGTCGATGTATTGGCTAATGTGGTAGGTGGCGCTATTGCAGTCCGAGACTATAGGGCGGCCGGGAGGAACCTCAAAGGGAACGGTCCAAGTTTGTGGCTCTTTGTGGATTTTTGGTAGGAGATAAAAATAGCGGGGTCGTGGGTTCTGTGGTCCGAATAGATAGTGTTTTTGTTTGGCCGAAATGTATTTTTTGTTATGTAGCGACTGAATAATGGTCCGGATTTGAATTTGGGTCTGGGGTTGTATTGTATCGTCCAGGGGTCTATAGTAGGTGGTGTTGTTTAGCTGTCTGTTCGCCTCCAGTGAGTATTGTTGTCTGTCCATGATTACAATTTTGCTGCCTTTGTCTGCCGGTTTGATAATGATGTTGGGGTGATGGATTAGTTGTTTGAGCGCTGCGCGTTCGGCCCCCGGTAGGTTGTCTGGGACATCCGCCGGGGGACGGTAGCGGCGTAGAGTCAGTCTATCTTGGAGGATGAGGTGTTGTGTTTCCGGGTCTAGGGTGGTCTTGTCCGGTTCCCAGGTGGACGGGTGGCTGAATTGTTTGTGTTGTCGTTGTTGTTGGGAGTCGGGATGGAAATAATTTTTGAGTTTTATTCGTCTGTGGTAATTGTGTAGGTCCCTATGAAGTTGCTCCCAGTCAAAGTTGGTGGGACGTGGGATGAAGGTGAGCCCCCTCTCCAAGAGATGGCGTTGTGGTGTGGTGGGAGTGAACAATGTTGCCAGATTACAAATTTGTGATTCTGAATTCCAGACCAGGTCCCGATTGCGGTGTGTGTCCGGTCGTGGGTATGCTGGGGTGTGCTCGTCCCGTGCCCGGTTAGGCTTCAGGCCGACGTTAAATTTAATTGTTTGCACCAATGTTGGAAGATATTGCGGGCTGTGGACGCTGTCCAGTGGAGGTTATCTTTTTCCGTGGTGAAGGTGTCATGTGGGATTTCTGCCAGGAAGGGGAGGTGTGTGGCTATGGTGTTGTTAATGATTTTCAAATTGTCCTGGTGGGTTGGCGGGAGCCGTGAGGAGTAATTTATAATGGGGAAGTAAATGTCTGCATTTGGGAAGGTGATTTTGGCCTGTCTGTAAAGTGCTCTGAGCTGTTTTATGGAGGTTTGTTTTGCGTCCCGGTCCCTGTTGTTGAGGCCAATTGAGAATACCGCGATTTTGGTGTTCGGGTAAATCGGTGCCTTTTCGCATACTTTCAGAAAAGTATACAGCGTGGCTCCCGGATAACTGTCGAGTTGTATGTCGGGGTTGTGGTGAGGGGGGATCCTATTGATGTTTGAATCACCCAGGATAATGATGGGTCTACGGGGTTTAAAATTCCAGGCTGTTATTTTAAGGTGCGCTCTCGCTATGTGGTAGGTGGGTCTGAATGGAGATTGGCGGAGGGGGGGTGTGCCCAGCGCCCGGGCAAACGGTGTGGTAGGGGATAGCGGGTGTGTGGGGAGCCGATTGTCTATTTCTGGTGTCGCGGCCCGCGGACCGGGGTGGCCAGGCAGCGAGGCCCCACCATCTTGTTGGGTGGAGGGTTCAGAATGGGCTCTTGTTGCGGCCATATCGACCTTCTGCGTCCCGCTCATCATGGTTGTTTCACCCTTTTCACCCTGTGTTTTTTTGAGATGGCTGGGAGAGGTTTGCTGCCCAACCGAGCCGGTCCGCCCGCCGGGGAGATCTGTGGGGGATAGAGAGAGGGGAAGAATTGAGTCCTCCGTCGTTACGGCCACGTTAGACTCCCTGAGGGGTCCGTCCAAGGTGGTAGTCGCAAAGTCCGGGGTGGTGTGTGGTGGTGTTACTGTCTGGGGTGGCGCATGGACCTGAGCGTGGCTGTCCCGCAGGGCGGTCAGTGGTTTTAGCGGTCCGCTACGGGGTTGGGTGGTGGGTGTTGGGGTTACTTGGGGTGTTGTGATGGGTAGTGGGACTGAGGAGGGCTGTGACGACTTTTTTGGCTGGTCTGCTGTTTGGCAGGTTGCCGTCGTCTGTGTGAGTGGTGAGTGTCGGTTTGTTGGGGCAATTGATGTGGGGCGGGCGATTTCTTCGGAGAGGGAAGCGCGTGGACCTAGGTAAAGTGAATATAGTTTGTATGGGGCCCTTGCCCTCGGTAGGGGTGGAAAGTCTTCTTCTGTCCCCCCTTGGATGAGTGGCCGAGATTGTGTATTTGCGGTGAGTGTGTGATGAGCGCGGGGAGGGGGAGGAGGAGGAGGGGGAGGAGGGGGGGGGCAGGGTTGTGGGTCGGCTGGTGTGCGATTGTGTGGGTGAATGTCTAAGATGTGTTCTACTGTGTGAATGGTGTCCTGTTTGAGTTTTTGGCCATATTTCTTCCTAGCCCAACCAATAGCAATCCGGAGGGCTAAGGCATCTTTGGGTGTGTCAGTGAAGGTTGCCATAGTGGCCCGGTAATGTTCCTGTAAAATGGCCATGTTGTTTTCCATCCAGGAGATGGTGTTTTCTGCCACTCTGTTGTGTGTGTGTTGTGTGGGAGCTGCCGGTTTGATGAAGGCCGTGAGTTTGTTAACTTGTCTCATCATACCGGGGGGAAATGTTTTCGTGGCTATGGCCTCATCTATGACACGTTTGTGGTATGTGGCCTGAATGAGCCTATAATACCGTTTGCTGTTGTGTCTAGTTTCTGGGGTCGACGGCTGGATGGGTCTGTAGGTGAGTGGCTGCCGAGATTGTGTGCGTGTGCAAGGGTATCCGGTCCGCATGTGAGGCGGTGTGTGCGTGTGCGCGTGTACGCGCGCATGTCGTGATCTATGTGTTGGGTGTGTGGCGATGGACATGTGTGGTCGTGGATGGAAGTCGCGTGCGTGTGCTCTGTGTGTTGGCTGTCCGTTCATACCTGTTAACTCCAATGCGTCGGTCCGCTCCTGAAAAAAAGAAGAATTAGACTGGTGGCGGGCTCCTACCTCAGTACGCGCCGGCCCGGCGTCCCGGCCGCCGCCCCGGGCCCGGCCGCCGCCGAAACCACGTCCCCCGGCTTTCGTCGAAGTCTCCGACCGCGTGGACGTCTCCGGGCGAGCGGCCCAGCACGCCCCGGGCCGGGCGCGCGGCCGAGGAAAAGAGTCCCCCACCGCCGTTTTGAAATTAATAATGTTGCGACAGCCAATCATCCGATCAAAGAAGTGGGAGCACAACTCTAATCGGAAAATTCCTTTTTAAAAAAAGAAGCGATACCCGAGCGCATTGGAGTTCAAACACCCAACGTTTCGCAACTAGACGTTGCTTCATCAGAGGTGAACAGGCAGAGAGGACAAGCCAAGGTGTATATATAGTGTGTGTGGACGCGGGAGCCCCCTCCCCCTTCCGGGACAAACGCGTCCAATCAGCCCGGCGGCAACACCGCTGCGCCAACCCCATACGCCACTTCGTATTTTGAATCTCGGCGGGGCAGGAGACGCAGCCCCCTGATTGGTCATTGATCCCGGAAGGACAGAGGGGCAAAGTAACTATGTGTAGCTATGTGTGTGAGCAAACTCCCACGCCCATGTGGTGTGGCGGATAGCGCGCCCGCCCGTCAGCCCAGCGGGCCGCGATCGAGCCCCGCAGGCGGCAGAAAACGGAGCGCCACCCCCACCCACCCATCAATCAAATATTATAATTATTATTAATTTATTTTTTTATTTTATTATTTTTTTTATTTTTTTATTTATTTTTTCCGTGTGTGTGTGTGTGTGTGTGTGTGTGTGTGTGTGTGGGGTGGAATGGAGTGGGGAAAGAGGGTGAATACAGAAGGAATCTGATATGGTGAGAGAATGTGGAGGTCGTTTTTACGTAGGGTTTCCGGATTATCTGAGTTGCAGGGGGGAGTCCAGATCCGTGGCACTGGCTGGATTAGGGTTGGGTTAGGGTTGGGGTTTGGGGTGTCGGTAATTGACTTTATTTGCACTGGCCTACGGTGTCTGAACTAGTCCCCCCAATGGATAAAGATGGTTGTTGGCGGGTGCATGGACATGAGCAAACAGGGGCCGGCGTAATTAAACGTCATCATTGAGGCCTCCCGGTGCGGTCGTCCGGAGCTTGTGGATCCACTGTTTTTCCGCTCTCTTCCTCTGCCCCCCGGTCCAGTGATCGTTGTTTTCAAGGCCAGAGATGATGAGGTGGGAGGAGGGGTGCGTTTGGAAGTGTGTGATTAGGGGGGTACGAAGTTTGCCTACCATGATGTTGTGTATGTGTTGTGAGAGTCGTGTATGTATCGAGTGTCGGGTTTCCCCAATGTAGTGTTTGTCGCAGAGGGTGCATGTGATGATGTAAACGACGTTTGTGGTGTTGACGGAGAATGAGCCCAAGGTGGGCATAGCTGTGTTGGTGTGTGGGTTGTGGATGTATTTTCTGTTTCTGTAGTGGTGTGCATATTGTAATTGGGGTGTGGGTCTGTGATCGGAGAATTGGGATTTGACCAGTATGTTGTGGAGGCTCTTGTTTTTTCTGTAAGCGGATATGATTTTATTGTTGTGGAAAGCCGGGTGCTGGGACTGCAGACTGGAGAAACTGTTCTTTATGGCCTGGTGGAGACCGGTTATTTTGTGTGAAAAGGTGGAGATGAGAGGTATGAAGTGCCGCGGCGGGGTAGGGTTGAGGTGTGAACTAATTGTGGCGGTGTGTTGTGGGCCCGAGCTGCCTCTCGCCACAGGGGGGTTGGGATGCAGGCCTTCATTGGGGAAGGGGGAAGAGTTAGGTTCAGGATAAGGACCGGGGGTAGGGTCATGGTTAAGTTTAGGGTTAGGGTCGTGGTTAGGGTTAGGGTTAGGGTTGGGGCTATGATTAGGGTTGGGGTTATGGTTAGGGTTAGGGTTGGGGTTAGGGTTGGGGTTATGGTTAGGGTTGGGGTTAGGGTTGGGGTTAGGGTTAGGATAAGGATGGGGTTGGGGGTGGTTAAGATCAGGATAAGGGTGGGAGGGGGTGTCAGGGCTGGGGTTTAGAGGATCCAGGCCTTGGTTCAGGTAGGGGGAAGAGGGTGGAGGCAGCTCGGATCTGGGAACCTGGGTTGGCGGGGGCTGGGGCCGATGGGGGGGTGAGCGAATGGGAACGGGAGGAGCCAAGGTGTTGTTTTTATTTTTAATGGTGCGGAGGAAGCGTTTGGAGTAGCCTCGTTTACGGAGGCTTTTGAACAGAATCTGGGTGGCTGAGTGGAAGTCTGAGATGTCTGAGCAAATGCGACGGAAACGGATGAGTTGTGATTTGACTATGCCTATGAACGTGTGTCTTGGATGGTAACTATTTTTGTGTAATAGTGAGTGTGTGTCCGTTGGTTTGAAATAAACTTTGGTCTGGAGTGTTTTCTGCGTGGTGTTGAGTGGCCTGAAATAGACTGTGGTGTCCAGGAAGTTGATTTGTTCCGATTCTATGGTGTGTTTGATTTTGATGGAGGGGTGATGATTATTGAGAATGTGGATGAAGTCTGAGAATTGTGCCAGGTCGTGTGGCCAGATTCCGAAAATGTCGTCTAAAAACCGAAGGTAGAGGGTGGGTTTTAGGGGGCATTTGTCCAAGGCCTCTCGCTCCCATTCACTCATGTAGAGGTTGGCATAGGATGGTGCGAATCTCTGGCCCATGGCCGTCCCGGTCACCTGGAGATAATATTGGTTGTTGAATAGGAAGTCGTTGTTTTTCAGGCACAATTCTAGGAGTTGAAGGATTTCTGCATCCGGTCGTGTGTCGTCCGGGTTGCGAGAAAAAACGGATGAGATGACTTGTAAACCCAGTTGTGTGTTAATATTGGTATACAGGCTATCCACGTCAATTGTGAATACATACGCGTTGGCGGGGACGGCCATGGAGCGGATGATTTCCAGGAAGTGGTATGTGTCTTTAATGTAGCTGGGGTGTCGGGTGGAGAGAGGGCCCAAGAAGTGGTCGATGTATTGGCTAATGTGGTAGGTGGCGCTATTGCAGTCCGAGACTATAGGGCGGCCGGGAGGAACCTCAAAGGGAACGGTCCAAGTTTGTGGCTCTTTGTGGATTTTTGGTAGGAGATAAAAATAGCGGGGTCGTGGGTTCTGTGGTCCGAATAGATAGTGTTTTTGTTTGGCCGAAATGTATTTTTTGTTATGTAGCGACTGAATAATGGTCCGGATTTGAATTTGGGTCTGGGGTTGTATTGTATCGTCCAGGGGTCTATAGTAGGTGGTGTTGTTTAGCTGTCTGTTCGCCTCCAGTGAGTATTGTTGTCTGTCCATGATTACAATTTTGCTGCCTTTGTCTGCCGGTTTGATAATGATGTTGGGGTGATGGATTAGTTGTTTGAGCGCTGCGCGTTCGGCCCCCGGTAGGTTGTCTGGGACATCCGCCGGGGGACGGTAGCGGCGTAGAGTCAGTCTATCTTGGAGGATGAGGTGTTGTGTTTCCGGGTCTAGGGTGGTCTTGTCCGGTTCCCAGGTGGACGGGTGGCTGAATTGTTTGTGTTGTCGTTGTTGTTGGGAGTCGGGATGGAAATAATTTTTGAGTTTTATTCGTCTGTGGTAATTGTGTAGGTCCCTATGAAGTTGCTCCCAGTCAAAGTTGGTGGGACGTGGGATGAAGGTGAGCCCCCTCTCCAAGAGATGGCGTTGTGGTGTGGTGGGAGTGAACAATGTTGCCAGATTACAAATTTGTGATTCTGAATTCCAGACCAGGTCCCGATTGCGGTGTGTGTCCGGTCGTGGGTATGCTGGGGTGTGCTCGTCCCGTGCCCGGTTAGGCTTCAGGCCGACGTTAAATTTAATTGTTTGCACCAATGTTGGAAGATATTGCGGGCTGTGGACGCTGTCCAGTGGAGGTTATCTTTTTCCGTGGTGAAGGTGTCATGTGGGATTTCTGCCAGGAAGGGGAGGTGTGTGGCTATGGTGTTGTTAATGATTTTCAAATTGTCCTGGTGGGTTGGCGGGAGCCGTGAGGAGTAATTTATAATGGGGAAGTAAATGTCTGCATTTGGGAAGGTGATTTTGGCCTGTCTGTAAAGTGCTCTGAGCTGTTTTATGGAGGTTTGTTTTGCGTCCCGGTCCCTGTTGTTGAGGCCAATTGAGAATACCGCGATTTTGGTGTTCGGGTAAATCGGTGCCTTTTCGCATACTTTCAGAAAAGTATACAGCGTGGCTCCCGGGTAACTGTCGAGTTGTATGTCGGGGTTGTGGTGAGGGGGGATCCTATTGATGTTTGAATCACCCAGGATAATGATGGGTCTACGGGGTTTAAAATTCCAGGCTGTTATTTTAAGGTGCGCTCTCGCTATGTGGTAGGTGGGTCTGAATGGAGATTGGCGGAGGGGGGGTGTGCCCAGCGCCCGGGCAAACGGTGTGGTAGGGGATAGCGGGTGTGTGGGGAGCCGATTGTCTATTTCTGGTGTCGCGGCCCGCGGACCGGGGTGGCCAGGCAGCGAGGCCCCACCATCTTGTTGGGTGGAGGGTTCAGAATGGGCTCTTGTTGCGGCCATATCGACCTTCTGCGTCCCGCTCATCATGGTTGTTTCACCCTTTTCACCCTGTGTTTTTTTGAGATGGCTGGGAGAGGTTTGCTGCCCAACCGAGCCGGTCCGCCCGCCGGGGAGATCTGTGGGGGATAGAGAGAGGGGAAGAATTGAGTCCTCCGTCGTTACGGCCACGTTAGACTCCCTGAGGGGTCCGTCCAAGGTGGTAGTCGCAAAGTCCGGGGTGGTGTGTGGTGGTGTTACTGTCTGGGGTGGCGCATGGACCTGAGCGTGGCTGTCCCGCAGGGCGGTCAGTGGTTTTAGCGGTCCGCTACGGGGTTGGGTGGTGGGTGTTGGGGTTACTTGGGGTGTTGTGATGGGTAGTGGGACTGAGGAGGGCTGTGACGACTTTTTTGGCTGGTCTGCTGTTTGGCAGGTTGCCGTCGTCTGTGTGAGTGGTGAGTGTCGGTTTGTTGGGGCAATTGATGTGGGGCGGGCGATTTCTTCGGAGAGGGAAGCGCGTGGACCTAGGTAAAGTGAATATAGTTTGTATGGGGCCCTTGCCCTCGGTAGGGGTGGAAAGTCTTCTTCTGTCCCCCCTTGGATGAGTGGCCGAGATTGTGTATTTGCGGTGAGTGTGTGATGAGCGCGGGGAGGGGGAGGAGGAGGAGGGGGAGGAGGGGGGGGGCAGGGTTGTGGGTCGGCTGGTGTGCGATTGTGTGGGTGAATGTCTAAGATGTGTTCTACTGTGTGAATGGTGTCCTGTTTGAGTTTTTGGCCATATTTCTTCCTAGCCCAACCAATAGCAATCCGGAGGGCTAAGGCATCTTTGGGTGTGTCAGTGAAGGTTGCCATAGTGGCCCGGTAATGTTCCTGTAAAATGGCCATGTTGTTTTCCATCCAGGAGATGGTGTTTTCTGCCACTCTGTTGTGTGTGTGTTGTGTGGGAGCTGCCGGTTTGATGAAGGCCGTGAGTTTGTTAACTTGTCTCATCATACCGGGGGGAAATGTTTTCGTGGCTATGGCCTCATCTATGACACGTTTGTGGTATGTGGCCTGAATGAGCCTATAATACCGTTTGCTGTTGTGTCTAGTTTCTGGGGTCGACGGCTGGATGGGTCTGTAGGTGAGTGGCTGCCGAGATTGTGTGCGTGTGCAAGGGTATCCGGTCCGCATGTGAGGCGGTGTGTGCGTGTGCGCGTGTACGCGCGCATGTCGTGATCTATGTGTTGGGTGTGTGGCGATGGACATGTGTGGTCGTGGATGGAAGTCGCGTGCGTGTGCTCTGTGTGTTGGCTGTCCGTTCATACCTGTTAACTCCAATGCGTCGGTCCGCTCCTGAAAAAAAGAAGAATTAGACTGGTGGCGGGCTCCTACCTCAGTACGCGCCGGCCCGGCGTCCCGGCCGCCGCCCCGGGCCCGGCCGCCGCCGAAACCACGTCCCCCGGCTTTCGTCGAAGTCTCCGACCGCGTGGACGTCTCCGGGCGAGCGGCCCAGCACGCCCCGGGCCGGGCGCGCGGCCGAGGAAAAGAGTCCCCCACCGCCGTTTTGAAATTAATAATGTTGCGACAGCCAATCATCCGATCAAAGAAGTGGGAGCACAACTCTAATCGGAAAATTCCTTTTTAAAAAAAGAAGCGATACCCGAGCGCATTGGAGTTCAAACACCCAACGTTTCGCAACTAGACGTTGCTTCATCAGAGGTGAACAGGCAGAGAGGACAAGCCAAGGTGTATATATAGTGTGTGTGGACGCGGGAGCCCCCTCCCCCTTCCGGGACAAACGCGTCCAATCAGCCCGGCGGCAACACCGCTGCGCCAACCCCATACGCCACTTCGTATTTTGAATCTCGGCGGGGCAGGAGACGCAGCCCCCTGATTGGTCATTGATCCCGGAAGGACAGAGGGGCAAAGTAACTATGTGTAGCTATGTGTGTGAGCAAACTCCCACGCCCATGTGGTGTGGCGGACAGCGCGCCCGCCCGTCAGCCCAGCGGGCCGCGATCGAGCCCCGCAGGCGGCAGAAAACGGAGCGCCACCCCCACCCACCCACCAACCAAACACCACAACCATCACCAACCCATTTTTTTATTTTATTATTTTTTTTATTTTTTTATTTATTTTTTCCGTGTGTGTGTGTGTGTGTGTGTGTGTGTGTGTGTGTGTGGGGTGGAATGGAGTGGGGAAAGAGGGTGAATACAGAAGGAATCTGATATGGTGAGAGAATGTGGGGGTCGTTTTTACGTAGGGTTTCCGGATTATCTGAGTTGCAGGGGGGAGTCCAGATCCGTGGCACTGGCTGGATTAGGGTTGGGTTAGGGTTGGGGTTTGGGGTGTCGGTAATTGACTTTATTTGCACTGGCCTACGGTGTCTGAACTAGTCCCCCCAATGGATAAAGATGGTTGTTGGCGGGTGCATGGACATGAGCAAACAGGGGCCGGCGTAATTAAACGTCATCATTGAGGCCTCCCGGTGCGGTCGTCCGGAGCTTGTGGATCCACTGTTTTTCCGCTCTCTTCCTCTGCCCCCCGGTCCAGTGATCGTTGTTTTCAAGGCCAGAGATGATGAGGTGGGAGGAGGGGTGCGTTTGGAAGTGTGTGATTAGGGGGGTACGAAGTTTGCCTACCATGATGTTGTGTATGTGTTGTGAGAGTCGTGTATGTATCGAGTGTCGGGTTTCCCCAATGTAGTGTTTGTCGCAGAGGGTGCATGTGATGATGTAAACGACGTTTGTGGTGTTGACGGAGAATGAGCCCAAGGTGGGCATAGCTGTGTTGGTGTGTGGGTTGTGGATGTATTTTCTGTTTCTGTAGTGGTGTGCATATTGTAATTGGGGTGTGGGTCTGTGATCGGAGAATTGGGATTTGACCAGTATGTTGTGGAGGCTCTTGTTTTTTCTGTAAGCGGATATGATTTTATTGTTGTGGAAAGCCGGGTGCTGGGACTGCAGACTGGAGAAACTGTTCTTTATGGCCTGGTGGAGACCGGTTATTTTGTGTGAAAAGGTGGAGATGAGAGGTATGAAGTGCCGCGGCGGGGTAGGGTTGAGGTGTGAACTAATTGTGGCGGTGTGTTGTGGGCCCGAGCTGCCTCTCGCTACAGGGGGGTTGGGATGCAGGCCTTCATTGGGGAAGGGGGAAGAGTTAGGTTCAGGATAAGGACCGGGGGTAGGGTCATGGTTAAGTTTAGGGTTAGGGTCGTGGTTAGGGTTAGGGTTAGGGTTGGGGCTATGATTAGGGTTGGGGTTATGGTTAGGGTTAGGGTTGGGGTTAGGGTTGGGGTTATGGTTAGGGTTGGGGTTAGGGTTGGGGTTAGGGTTAGGATAAGGATGGGGTTGGGGGTGGTTAAGATCAGGATAAGGGTGGGAGGGGGTGTCAGGGCTGGGGTTTAGAGGATCCAGGCCTTGGTTCAGGTAGGGGGAAGAGGGTGGAGGCAGCTCGGATCTGGGAACCTGGGTTGGCGGGGGCTGGGGCCGATGGGGGGGTGAGCGAATGGGAACGGGAGGAGCCAAGGTGTTGTTTTTATTTTTAATGGTGCGGAGGAAGCGTTTGGAGTAGCCTCGTTTACGGAGGCTTTTGAACAGAATCTGGGTGGCTGAGTGGAAGTCTGAGATGTCTGAGCAAATGCGACGGAAACGGATGAGTTGTGATTTGACTATGCCTATGAACGTGTGTCTTGGATGGTAACTATTTTTGTGTAATAGTGAGTGTGTGTCCGTTGGTTTGAAATAAACTTTGGTCTGGAGTGTTTTCTGCGTGGTGTTGAGTGGCCTGAAATAGACTGTGGTGTCCAGGAAGTTGATTTGTTCCGATTCTATGGTGTGTTTGATTTTGATGGAGGGGTGATGATTATTGAGAATGTGGATGAAGTCTGAGAATTGTGCCAGGTCGTGTGGCCAGATTCCGAAAATGTCGTCTAAAAACCGAAGGTAGAGGGTGGGTTTTAGGGGGCATTTGTCCAAGGCCTCTCGCTCCCATTCACTCATGTAGAGGTTGGCATAGGATGGTGCGAATCTCTGGCCCATGGCCGTCCCGGTCACCTGGAGATAATATTGGTTGTTGAATAGGAAGTCGTTGTTTTTCAGGCACAATTCTAGGAGTTGAAGGATTTCTGCATCCGGTCGTGTGTCGTCCGGGTTGCGAGAAAAAACGGATGAGATGACTTGTAAACCCAGTTGTGTGTTAATATTGGTATACAGGCTATCCACGTCAATTGTGAATACATACGCGTTGGCGGGGACGGCCATGGAGCGGATGATTTCCAGGAAGTGGTATGTGTCTTTAATGTAGCTGGGGTGTCGGGTGGAGAGAGGGCCCAAGAAGTGGTCGATGTATTGGCTAATGTGGTAGGTGGCGCTATTGCAGTCCGAGACTATAGGGCGGCCGGGAGGAACCTCAAAGGGAACGGTCCAAGTTTGTGGCTCTTTGTGGATTTTTGGTAGGAGATAAAAATAGCGGGGTCGTGGGTTCTGTGGTCCGAATAGATAGTGTTTTTGTTTGGCCGAAATGTATTTTTTGTTATGTAGCGACTGAATAATGGTCCGGATTTGAATTTGGGTCTGGGGTTGTATTGTATCGTCCAGGGGTCTATAGTAGGTGGTGTTGTTTAGCTGTCTGTTCGCCTCCAGTGAGTATTGTTGTCTGTCCATGATTACAATTTTGCTGCCTTTGTCTGCCGGTTTGATAATGATGTTGGGGTGATGGATTAGTTGTTTGAGCGCTGCGCGTTCGGCCCCCGGTAGGTTGTCTGGGACATCCGCCGGGGGACGGTAGCGGCGTAGAGTCAGTCTATCTTGGAGGATGAGGTGTTGTGTTTCCGGGTCTAGGGTGGTCTTGTCCGGTTCCCAGGTGGACGGGTGGCTGAATTGTTTGTGTTGTCGTTGTTGTTGGGAGTCGGGATGGAAATAATTTTTGAGTTTTATTCGTCTGTGGTAATTGTGTAGGTCCCTATGAAGTTGCTCCCAGTCAAAGTTGGTGGGACGTGGGATGAAGGTGAGCCCCCTCTCCAAGAGATGGCGTTGTGGTGTGGTGGGAGTGAACAATGTTGCCAGATTACAAATTTGTGATTCTGAATTCCAGACCAGGTCCCGATTGCGGTGTGTGTCCGGTCGTGGGTATGCTGGGGTGTGCTCGTCCCGTGCCCGGTTAGGCTTCAGGCCGACGTTAAATTTAATTGTTTGCACCAATGTTGGAAGATATTGCGGGCTGTGGACGCTGTCCAGTGGAGGTTATCTTTTTCCGTGGTGAAGGTGTCATGTGGGATTTCTGCCAGGAAGGGGAGGTGTGTGGCTATGGTGTTGTTAATGATTTTCAAATTGTCCTGGTGGGTTGGCGGGAGCCGTGAGGAGTAATTTATAATGGGGAAGTAAATGTCTGCATTTGGGAAGGTGATTTTGGCCTGTCTGTAAAGTGCTCTGAGCTGTTTTATGGAGGTTTGTTTTGCGTCCCGGTCCCTGTTGTTGAGGCCAATTGAGAATACCGCGATTTTGGTGTTCGGGTAAATCGGTGCCTTTTCGCATACTTTCAGAAAAGTATACAGCGTGGCTCCCGGATAACTGTCGAGTTGTATGTCGGGGTTGTGGTGAGGGGGGATCCTATTGATGTTTGAATCACCCAGGATAATGATGGGTCTACGGGGTTTAAAATTCCAGGCTGTTATTTTAAGGTGCGCTCTCGCTATGTGGTAGGTGGGTCTGAATGGAGATTGGCGGAGGGGGGGTGTGCCCAGCGCCCGGGCAAACGGTGTGGTAGGGGATAGCGGGTGTGTGGGGAGCCGATTGTCTATTTCTGGTGTCGCGGCCCGCGGACCGGGGTGGCCAGGCAGCGAGGCCCCACCATCTTGTTGGGTGGAGGGTTCAGAATGGGCTCTTGTTGCGGCCATATCGACCTTCTGCGTCCCGCTCATCATGGTTGTTTCACCCTTTTCACCCTGTGTTTTTTTGAGATGGCTGGGAGAGGTTTGCTGCCCAACCGAGCCGGTCCGCCCGCCGGGGAGATCTGTGGGGGATAGAGAGAGGGGAAGAATTGAGTCCTCCGTCGTTACGGCCACGTTAGACTCCCTGAGGGGTCCGTCCAAGGTGGTAGTCGCAAAGTCCGGGGTGGTGTGTGGTGGTGTTACTGTCTGGGGTGGCGCATGGACCTGAGCGTGGCTGTCCCGCAGGGCGGTCAGTGGTTTTAGCGGTCCGCTACGGGGTTGGGTGGTGGGTGTTGGGGTTACTTGGGGTGTTGTGATGGGTAGTGGGACTGAGGAGGGCTGTGACGACTTTTTTGGCTGGTCTGCTGTTTGGCAGGTTGCCGTCGTCTGTGTGAGTGGTGAGTGTCGGTTTGTTGGGGCAATTGATGTGGGGCGGGCGATTTCTTCGGAGAGGGAAGCGCGTGGACCTAGGTAAAGTGAATATAGTTTGTATGGGGCCCTTGCCCTCGGTAGGGGTGGAAAGTCTTCTTCTGTCCCCCCTTGGATGAGTGGCCGAGATTGTGTATTTGCGGTGAGTGTGTGATGAGCGCGGGGAGGGGGAGGAGGAGGAGGGGGAGGAGGGGGGGGGCAGGGTTGTGGGTCGGCTGGTGTGCGATTGTGTGGGTGAATGTCTAAGATGTGTTCTACTGTGTGAATGGTGTCCTGTTTGAGTTTTTGGCCATATTTCTTCCTAGCCCAACCAATAGCAATCCGGAGGGCTAAGGCATCTTTGGGTGTGTCAGTGAAGGTTGCCATAGTGGCCCGGTAATGTTCCTGTAAAATGGCCATGTTGTTTTCCATCCAGGAGATGGTGTTTTCTGCCACTCTGTTGTGTGTGTGTTGTGTGGGAGCTGCCGGTTTGATGAAGGCCGTGAGTTTGTTAACTTGTCTCATCATACCGGGGGGAAATGTTTTCGTGGCTATGGCCTCATCTATGACACGTTTGTGGTATGTGGCCTGAATGAGCCTATAATACCGTTTGCTGTTGTGTCTAGTTTCTGGGGTCGACGGCTGGATGGGTCTGTAGGTGAGTGGCTGCCGAGATTGTGTGCGTGTGCAAGGGTATCCGGTCCGCATGTGAGGCGGTGTGTGCGTGTGCGCGTGTACGCGCGCATGTCGTGATCTATGTGTTGGGTGTGTGGCGATGGACATGTGTGGTCGTGGATGGAAGTCGCGTGCGTGTGCTCTGTGTGTTGGCTGTCCGTTCATACCTGTTAACTCCAATGCGTCGGTCCGCTCCTGAAAAAAAGAAGAATTAGACTGGTGGCGGGCTCCTACCTCAGTACGCGCCGGCCCGGCGTCCCGGCCGCCGCCCCGGGCCCGGCCGCCGCCGAAACCACGTCCCCCGGCTTTCGTCGAAGTCTCCGACCGCGTGGACGTCTCCGGGCGAGCGGCCCAGCACGCCCCGGGCCGGGCGCGCGGCCGAGGAAAAGAGTCCCCCACCGCCGTTTTGAAATTAATAATGTTGCGACAGCCAATCATCCGATCAAAGAAGTGGGAGCACAACTCTAATCGGAAAATTCCTTTTTAAAAAAAGAAGCGATACCCGAGCGCATTGGAGCTCAAACACCCAACGTTTCGCAACTAGACGTTGCTTCATCAGAGGTGAACAGGCAGAGAGGACAAGCCAAGGTGTATATATAGTGTGTGTGGACGCGGGAGCCCCCTCCCCCTTCCGGGACAAACGCGTCCAATCAGCCCGGCGGCAACACCGCTGCGCCAACCCCATACGCCACTTCGTATTTTGAATCTCGGCGGGGCAGGAGACGCAGCCCCCTGATTGGTCATTGATCCCGGAAGGACAGAGGGGCAAAGTAACTATGTGTAGCTATGTGTGTGAGCAAACTCCCACGCCCATGTGGTGTGGCGGACAGCGCGCCCGCCCGTCAGCCCAGCGGGCCGCGATCGAGCCCCGCAGGCGGCAGAAAACGGAGCGCCACCCCCACCCACCCACCAACCAAACACCACAACCATCACCAACCCATTTTTTTATTTTATTATTTTTTTTATTTTTTTATTTATTTTTTCCGTGTGTGTGTGTGTGTGTGTGTGTGTGTGTGTGTGTGTGGGGTGGAATGGAGTGGGGAAAGAGGGTGAATACAGAAGGAATCTGATATGGTGAGAGAATGTGGGGGTCGTTTTTACGTAGGGTTTCCGGATTATCTGAGTTGCAGGGGGGAGTCCAGATCCGTGGCACTGGCTGGATTAGGGTTGGGTTAGGGTTGGGGTTTGGGGTGTCGGTAATTGACTTTATTTGCACTGGCCTACGGTGTCTGAACTAGTCCCCCCAATGGATAAAGATGGTTGTTGGCGGGTGCATGGACATGAGCAAACAGGGGCCGGCGTAATTAAACGTCATCATTGAGGCCTCCCGGTGCGGTCGTCCGGAGCTTGTGGATCCACTGTTTTTCCGCTCTCTTCCTCTGCCCCCCGGTCCAGTGATCGTTGTTTTCAAGGCCAGAGATGATGAGGTGGGAGGAGGGGTGCGTTTGGAAGTGTGTGATTAGGGGGGTACGAAGTTTGCCTACCATGATGTTGTGTATGTGTTGTGAGAGTCGTGTATGTATCGAGTGTCGGGTTTCCCCAATGTAGTGTTTGTCGCAGAGGGTGCATGTGATGATGTAAACGACGTTTGTGGTGTTGACGGAGAATGAGCCCAAGGTGGGCATAGCTGTGTTGGTGTGTGGGTTGTGGATGTATTTTCTGTTTCTGTAGTGGTGTGCATATTGTAATTGGGGTGTGGGTCTGTGATCGGAGAATTGGGATTTGACCAGTATGTTGTGGAGGCTCTTGTTTTTTCTGTAAGCGGATATGATTTTATTGTTGTGGAAAGCCGGGTGCTGGGACTGCAGACTGGAGAAACTGTTCTTTATGGCCTGGTGGAGACCGGTTATTTTGTGTGAAAAGGTGGAGATGAGAGGTATGAAGTGCCGCGGCGGGGTAGGGTTGAGGTGTGAACTAATTGTGGCGGTGTGTTGTGGGCCCGAGCTGCCTCTCGCTACAGGGGGGTTGGGATGCAGGCCTTCATTGGGGAAGGGGGAAGAGTTAGGTTCAGGATAAGGACCGGGGGTAGGGTCATGGTTAAGTTTAGGGTTAGGGTCGTGGTTAGGGTTAGGGTTAGGGTTGGGGCTATGATTAGGGTTGGGGTTATGGTTAGGGTTAGGGTTGGGGTTAGGGTTGGGGTTATGGTTAGGGTTGGGGTTAGGGTTGGGGTTAGGGTTAGGATAAGGATGGGGTTGGGGGTGGTTAAGATCAGGATAAGGGTGGGAGGGGGTGTCAGGGCTGGGGTTTAGAGGATCCAGGCCTTGGTTCAGGTAGGGGGAAGAGGGTGGAGGCAGCTCGGATCTGGGAACCTGGGTTGGCGGGGGCTGGGGCCGATGGGGGGGTGAGCGAATGGGAACGGGAGGAGCCAAGGTGTTGTTTTTATTTTTAATGGTGCGGAGGAAGCGTTTGGAGTAGCCTCGTTTACGGAGGCTTTTGAACAGAATCTGGGTGGCTGAGTGGAAGTCTGAGATGTCTGAGCAAATGCGACGGAAACGGATGAGTTGTGATTTGACTATGCCTATGAACGTGTGTCTTGGATGGTAACTATTTTTGTGTAATAGTGAGTGTGTGTCCGTTGGTTTGAAATAAACTTTGGTCTGGAGTGTTTTCTGCGTGGTGTTGAGTGGCCTGAAATAGACTGTGGTGTCCAGGAAGTTGATTTGTTCCGATTCTATGGTGTGTTTGATTTTGATGGAGGGGTGATGATTATTGAGAATGTGGATGAAGTCTGAGAATTGTGCCAGGTCGTGTGGCCAGATTCCGAAAATGTCGTCTAAAAACCGAAGGTAGAGGGTGGGTTTTAGGGGGCATTTGTCCAAGGCCTCTCGCTCCCATTCACTCATGTAGAGGTTGGCATAGGATGGTGCGAATCTCTGGCCCATGGCCGTCCCGGTCACCTGGAGATAATATTGGTTGTTGAATAGGAAGTCGTTGTTTTTCAGGCACAATTCTAGGAGTTGAAGGATTTCTGCATCCGGTCGTGTGTCGTCCGGGTTGCGAGAAAAAACGGATGAGATGACTTGTAAACCCAGTTGTGTGTTAATATTGGTATACAGGCTATCCACGTCAATTGTGAATACATACGCGTTGGCGGGGACGGCCATGGAGCGGATGATTTCCAGGAAGTGGTATGTGTCTTTAATGTAGCTGGGGTGTCGGGTGGAGAGAGGGCCCAAGAAGTGGTCGATGTATTGGCTAATGTGGTAGGTGGCGCTATTGCAGTCCGAGACTATAGGGCGGCCGGGAGGAACCTCAAAGGGAACGGTCCAAGTTTGTGGCTCTTTGTGGATTTTTGGTAGGAGATAAAAATAGCGGGGTCGTGGGTTCTGTGGTCCGAATAGATAGTGTTTTTGTTTGGCCGAAATGTATTTTTTGTTATGTAGCGACTGAATAATGGTCCGGATTTGAATTTGGGTCTGGGGTTGTATTGTATCGTCCAGGGGTCTATAGTAGGTGGTGTTGTTTAGCTGTCTGTTCGCCTCCAGTGAGTATTGTTGTCTGTCCATGATTACAATTTTGCTGCCTTTGTCTGCCGGTTTGATAATGATGTTGGGGTGATGGATTAGTTGTTTGAGCGCTGCGCGTTCGGCCCCCGGTAGGTTGTCTGGGACATCCGCCGGGGGACGGTAGCGGCGTAGAGTCAGTCTATCTTGGAGGATGAGGTGTTGTGTTTCCGGGTCTAGGGTGGTCTTGTCCGGTTCCCAGGTGGACGGGTGGCTGAATTGTTTGTGTTGTCGTTGTTGTTGGGAGTCGGGATGGAAATAATTTTTGAGTTTTATTCGTCTGTGGTAATTGTGTAGGTCCCTATGAAGTTGCTCCCAGTCAAAGTTGGTGGGACGTGGGATGAAGGTGAGCCCCCTCTCCAAGAGATGGCGTTGTGGTGTGGTGGGAGTGAACAATGTTGCCAGATTACAAATTTGTGATTCTGAATTCCAGACCAGGTCCCGATTGCGGTGTGTGTCCGGTCGTGGGTATGCTGGGGTGTGCTCGTCCCGTGCCCGGTTAGGCTTCAGGCCGACGTTAAATTTAATTGTTTGCACCAATGTTGGAAGATATTGCGGGCTGTGGACGCTGTCCAGTGGAGGTTATCTTTTTCCGTGGTGAAGGTGTCATGTGGGATTTCTGCCAGGAAGGGGAGGTGTGTGGCTATGGTGTTGTTAATGATTTTCAAATTGTCCTGGTGGGTTGGCGGGAGCCGTGAGGAGTAATTTATAATGGGGAAGTAAATGTCTGCATTTGGGAAGGTGATTTTGGCCTGTCTGTAAAGTGCTCTGAGCTGTTTTATGGAGGTTTGTTTTGCGTCCCGGTCCCTGTTGTTGAGGCCAATTGAGAATACCGCGATTTTGGTGTTCGGGTAAATCGGTGCCTTTTCGCATACTTTCAGAAAAGTATACAGCGTGGCTCCCGGATAACTGTCGAGTTGTATGTCGGGGTTGTGGTGAGGGGGGATCCTATTGATGTTTGAATCACCCAGGATAATGATGGGTCTACGGGGTTTAAAATTCCAGGCTGTTATTTTAAGGTGCGCTCTCGCTATGTGGTAGGTGGGTCTGAATGGAGATTGGCGGAGGGGGGGTGTGCCCAGCGCCCGGGCAAACGGTGTGGTAGGGGATAGCGGGTGTGTGGGGAGCCGATTGTCTATTTCTGGTGTCGCGGCCCGCGGACCGGGGTGGCCAGGCAGCGAGGCCCCACCATCTTGTTGGGTGGAGGGTTCAGAATGGGCTCTTGTTGCGGCCATATCGACCTTCTGCGTCCCGCTCATCATGGTTGTTTCACCCTTTTCACCCTGTGTTTTTTTGAGATGGCTGGGAGAGGTTTGCTGCCCAACCGAGCCGGTCCGCCCGCCGGGGAGATCTGTGGGGGATAGAGAGAGGGGAAGAATTGAGTCCTCCGTCGTTACGGCCACGTTAGACTCCCTGAGGGGTCCGTCCAAGGTGGTAGTCGCAAAGTCCGGGGTGGTGTGTGGTGGTGTTACTGTCTGGGGTGGCGCATGGACCTGAGCGTGGCTGTCCCGCAGGGCGGTCAGTGGTTTTAGCGGTCCGCTACGGGGTTGGGTGGTGGGTGTTGGGGTTACTTGGGGTGTTGTGATGGGTAGTGGGACTGAGGAGGGCTGTGACGACTTTTTTGGCTGGTCTGCTGTTTGGCAGGTTGCCGTCGTCTGTGTGAGTGGTGAGTGTCGGTTTGTTGGGGCAATTGATGTGGGGCGGGCGATTTCTTCGGAGAGGGAAGCGCGTGGACCTAGGTAAAGTGAATATAGTTTGTATGGGGCCCTTGCCCTCGGTAGGGGTGGAAAGTCTTCTTCTGTCCCCCCTTGGATGAGTGGCCGAGATTGTGTATTTGCGGTGAGTGTGTGATGAGCGCGGGGAGGGGGAGGAGGAGGAGGGGGAGGAGGGGGGGGGCAGGGTTGTGGGTCGGCTGGTGTGCGATTGTGTGGGTGAATGTCTAAGATGTGTTCTACTGTGTGAATGGTGTCCTGTTTGAGTTTTTGGCCATATTTCTTCCTAGCCCAACCAATAGCAATCCGGAGGGCTAAGGCATCTTTGGGTGTGTCAGTGAAGGTTGCCATAGTGGCCCGGTAATGTTCCTGTAAAATGGCCATGTTGTTTTCCATCCAGGAGATGGTGTTTTCTGCCACTCTGTTGTGTGTGTGTTGTGTGGGAGCTGCCGGTTTGATGAAGGCCGTGAGTTTGTTAACTTGTCTCATCATACCGGGGGGAAATGTTTTCGTGGCTATGGCCTCATCTATGACACGTTTGTGGTATGTGGCCTGAATGAGCCTATAATACCGTTTGCTGTTGTGTCTAGTTTCTGGGGTCGACGGCTGGATGGGTCTGTAGGTGAGTGGCTGCCGAGATTGTGTGCGTGTGCAAGGGTATCCGGTCCGCATGTGAGGCGGTGTGTGCGTGTGCGCGTGTACGCGCGCATGTCGTGATCTATGTGTTGGGTGTGTGGCGATGGACATGTGTGGTCGTGGATGGAAGTCGCGTGCGTGTGCTCTGTGTGTTGGCTGTCCGTTCATACCTGTTAACTCCAATGCGTCGGTCCGCTCCTGAAAAAAAGAAGAATTAGACTGGTGGCGGGCTCCTACCTCAGTACGCGCCGGCCCGGCGTCCCGGCCGCCGCCCCGGGCCCGGCCGCCGCCGAAACCACGTCCCCCGGCTTTCGTCGAAGTCTCCGACCGCGTGGACGTCTCCGGGCGAGCGGCCCAGCACGCCCCGGGCCGGGCGCGCGGCCGAGGAAAAGAGTCCCCCACCGCCGTTTTGAAATTAATAATGTTGCGACAGCCAATCATCCGATCAAAGAAGTGGGAGCACAACTCTAATCGGAAAATTCCTTTTTAAAAAAAGAAGCGATACCCGAGCGCATTGGAGTTCAAACACCCAACGTTTCGCAACTAGACGTTGCTTCATCAGAGGTGAACAGGCAGAGAGGACAAGCCAAGGTGTATATATAGTGTGTGTGGACGCGGGAGCCCCCTCCCCCTTCCGGGACAAACGCGTCCAATCAGCCCGGCGGCAACACCGCTGCGCCAACCCCATACGCCACTTCGTATTTTGAATCTCGGCGGGGCAGGAGACGCAGCCCCCTGATTGGTCATTGATCCCGGAAGGACAGAGGGGCAAAGTAACTATGTGTAGCTATGTGTGTGAGCAAACTCCCACGCCCATGTGGTGTGGCGGACAGCGCGCCCGCCCGTCAGCCCAGCGGGCCGCGATCGAGCCCCGCAGGCGGCAGAAAACGGAGCGCCACCCCCACCCACCCACCAACCAAACACCACAACCATCACCAACCCATTTTTTTATTTTATTATTTTTTTTATTTTTTTATTTATTTTTTCCGTGTGTGTGTGTGTGTGTGTGTGTGTGTGTGTGTGTGTGTGGGGTGGAATGGAGTGGGGAAAGAGGGTGAATACAGAAGGAATCTGATATGGTGAGAGAATGTGGGGGTCGTTTTTACGTAGGGTTTCCGGATTATCTGAGTTGCAGGGGGGAGTCCAGATCCGTGGCACTGGCTGGATTAGGGTTGGGTTAGGGTTGGGGTTTGGGGTGTCGGTAATTGACTTTATTTGCACTGGCCTACGGTGTCTGAACTAGTCCCCCCAATGGATAAAGATGGTTGTTGGCGGGTGCATGGACATGAGCAAACAGGGGCCGGCGTAATTAAACGTCATCATTGAGGCCTCCCGGTGCGGTCGTCCGGAGCTTGTGGATCCACTGTTTTTCCGCTCTCTTCCTCTGCCCCCCGGTCCAGTGATCGTTGTTTTCAAGGCCAGAGATGATGAGGTGGGAGGAGGGGTGCGTTTGGAAGTGTGTGATTAGGGGGGTACGAAGTTTGCCTACCATGATGTTGTGTATGTGTTGTGAGAGTCGTGTATGTATCGAGTGTCGGGTTTCCCCAATGTAGTGTTTGTCGCAGAGGGTGCATGTGATGATGTAAACGACGTTTGTGGTGTTGACGGAGAATGAGCCCAAGGTGGGCATAGCTGTGTTGGTGTGTGGGTTGTGGATGTATTTTCTGTTTCTGTAGTGGTGTGCATATTGTAATTGGGGTGTGGGTCTGTGATCGGAGAATTGGGATTTGACCAGTATGTTGTGGAGGCTCTTGTTTTTTCTGTAAGCGGATATGATTTTATTGTTGTGGAAAGCCGGGTGCTGGGACTGCAGACTGGAGAAACTGTTCTTTATGGCCTGGTGGAGACCGGTTATTTTGTGTGAAAAGGTGGAGATGAGAGGTATGAAGTGCCGCGGCGGGGTAGGGTTGAGGTGTGAACTAATTGTGGCGGTGTGTTGTGGGCCCGAGCTGCCTCTCGCTACAGGGGGGTTGGGATGCAGGCCTTCATTGGGGAAGGGGGAAGAGTTAGGTTCAGGATAAGGACCGGGGGTAGGGTCATGGTTAAGTTTAGGGTTAGGGTCGTGGTTAGGGTTAGGGTTAGGGTTGGGGCTATGATTAGGGTTGGGGTTATGGTTAGGGTTAGGGTTGGGGTTAGGGTTGGGGTTATGGTTAGGGTTGGGGTTAGGGTTGGGGTTAGGGTTAGGATAAGGATGGGGTTGGGGGTGGTTAAGATCAGGATAAGGGTGGGAGGGGGTGTCAGGGCTGGGGTTTAGAGGATCCAGGCCTTGGTTCAGGTAGGGGGAAGAGGGTGGAGGCAGCTCGGATCTGGGAACCTGGGTTGGCGGGGGCTGGGGCCGATGGGGGGGTGAGCGAATGGGAACGGGAGGAGCCAAGGTGTTGTTTTTATTTTTAATGGTGCGGAGGAAGCGTTTGGAGTAGCCTCGTTTACGGAGGCTTTTGAACAGAATCTGGGTGGCTGAGTGGAAGTCTGAGATGTCTGAGCAAATGCGACGGAAACGGATGAGTTGTGATTTGACTATGCCTATGAACGTGTGTCTTGGATGGTAACTATTTTTGTGTAATAGTGAGTGTGTGTCCGTTGGTTTGAAATAAACTTTGGTCTGGAGTGTTTTCTGCGTGGTGTTGAGTGGCCTGAAATAGACTGTGGTGTCCAGGAAGTTGATTTGTTCCGATTCTATGGTGTGTTTGATTTTGATGGAGGGGTGATGATTATTGAGAATGTGGATGAAGTCTGAGAATTGTGCCAGGTCGTGTGGCCAGATTCCGAAAATGTCGTCTAAAAACCGAAGGTAGAGGGTGGGTTTTAGGGGGCATTTGTCCAAGGCCTCTCGCTCCCATTCACTCATGTAGAGGTTGGCATAGGATGGTGCGAATCTCTGGCCCATGGCCGTCCCGGTCACCTGGAGATAATATTGGTTGTTGAATAGGAAGTCGTTGTTTTTCAGGCACAATTCTAGGAGTTGAAGGATTTCTGCATCCGGTCGTGTGTCGTCCGGGTTGCGAGAAAAAACGGATGAGATGACTTGTAAACCCAGTTGTGTGTTAATATTGGTATACAGGCTATCCACGTCAATTGTGAATACATACGCGTTGGCGGGGACGGCCATGGAGCGGATGATTTCCAGGAAGTGGTATGTGTCTTTAATGTAGCTGGGGTGTCGGGTGGAGAGAGGGCCCAAGAAGTGGTCGATGTATTGGCTAATGTGGTAGGTGGCGCTATTGCAGTCCGAGACTATAGGGCGGCCGGGAGGAACCTCAAAGGGAACGGTCCAAGTTTGTGGCTCTTTGTGGATTTTTGGTAGGAGATAAAAATAGCGGGGTCGTGGGTTCTGTGGTCCGAATAGATAGTGTTTTTGTTTGGCCGAAATGTATTTTTTGTTATGTAGCGACTGAATAATGGTCCGGATTTGAATTTGGGTCTGGGGTTGTATTGTATCGTCCAGGGGTCTATAGTAGGTGGTGTTGTTTAGCTGTCTGTTCGCCTCCAGTGAGTATTGTTGTCTGTCCATGATTACAATTTTGCTGCCTTTGTCTGCCGGTTTGATAATGATGTTGGGGTGATGGATTAGTTGTTTGAGCGCTGCGCGTTCGGCCCCCGGTAGGTTGTCTGGGACATCCGCCGGGGGACGGTAGCGGCGTAGAGTCAGTCTATCTTGGAGGATGAGGTGTTGTGTTTCCGGGTCTAGGGTGGTCTTGTCCGGTTCCCAGGTGGACGGGTGGCTGAATTGTTTGTGTTGTCGTTGTTGTTGGGAGTCGGGATGGAAATAATTTTTGAGTTTTATTCGTCTGTGGTAATTGTGTAGGTCCCTATGAAGTTGCTCCCAGTCAAAGTTGGTGGGACGTGGGATGAAGGTGAGCCCCCTCTCCAAGAGATGGCGTTGTGGTGTGGTGGGAGTGAACAATGTTGCCAGATTACAAATTTGTGATTCTGAATTCCAGACCAGGTCCCGATTGCGGTGTGTGTCCGGTCGTGGGTATGCTGGGGTGTGCTCGTCCCGTGCCCGGTTAGGCTTCAGGCCGACGTTAAATTTAATTGTTTGCACCAATGTTGGAAGATATTGCGGGCTGTGGACGCTGTCCAGTGGAGGTTATCTTTTTCCGTGGTGAAGGTGTCATGTGGGATTTCTGCCAGGAAGGGGAGGTGTGTGGCTATGGTGTTGTTAATGATTTTCAAATTGTCCTGGTGGGTTGGCGGGAGCCGTGAGGAGTAATTTATAATGGGGAAGTAAATGTCTGCATTTGGGAAGGTGATTTTGGCCTGTCTGTAAAGTGCTCTGAGCTGTTTTATGGAGGTTTGTTTTGCGTCCCGGTCCCTGTTGTTGAGGCCAATTGAGAATACCGCGATTTTGGTGTTCGGGTAAATCGGTGCCTTTTCGCATACTTTCAGAAAAGTATACAGCGTGGCTCCCGGATAACTGTCGAGTTGTATGTCGGGGTTGTGGTGAGGGGGGATCCTATTGATGTTTGAATCACCCAGGATAATGATGGGTCTACGGGGTTTAAAATTCCAGGCTGTTATTTTAAGGTGCGCTCTCGCTATGTGGTAGGTGGGTCTGAATGGAGATTGGCGGAGGGGGGGTGTGCCCAGCGCCCGGGCAAACGGTGTGGTAGGGGATAGCGGGTGTGTGGGGAGCCGATTGTCTATTTCTGGTGTCGCGGCCCGCGGACCGGGGTGGCCAGGCAGCGAGGCCCCACCATCTTGTTGGGTGGAGGGTTCAGAATGGGCTCTTGTTGCGGCCATATCGACCTTCTGCGTCCCGCTCATCATGGTTGTTTCACCCTTTTCACCCTGTGTTTTTTTGAGATGGCTGGGAGAGGTTTGCTGCCCAACCGAGCCGGTCCGCCCGCCGGGGAGATCTGTGGGGGATAGAGAGAGGGGAAGAATTGAGTCCTCCGTCGTTACGGCCACGTTAGACTCCCTGAGGGGTCCGTCCAAGGTGGTAGTCGCAAAGTCCGGGGTGGTGTGTGGTGGTGTTACTGTCTGGGGTGGCGCATGGACCTGAGCGTGGCTGTCCCGCAGGGCGGTCAGTGGTTTTAGCGGTCCGCTACGGGGTTGGGTGGTGGGTGTTGGGGTTACTTGGGGTGTTGTGATGGGTAGTGGGACTGAGGAGGGCTGTGACGACTTTTTTGGCTGGTCTGCTGTTTGGCAGGTTGCCGTCGTCTGTGTGAGTGGTGAGTGTCGGTTTGTTGGGGCAATTGATGTGGGGCGGGCGATTTCTTCGGAGAGGGAAGCGCGTGGACCTAGGTAAAGTGAATATAGTTTGTATGGGGCCCTTGCCCTCGGTAGGGGTGGAAAGTCTTCTTCTGTCCCCCCTTGGATGAGTGGCCGAGATTGTGTATTTGCGGTGAGTGTGTGATGAGCGCGGGGAGGGGGAGGAGGAGGAGGGGGAGGAGGGGGGGGGCAGGGTTGTGGGTCGGCTGGTGTGCGATTGTGTGGGTGAATGTCTAAGATGTGTTCTACTGTGTGAATGGTGTCCTGTTTGAGTTTTTGGCCATATTTCTTCCTAGCCCAACCAATAGCAATCCGGAGGGCTAAGGCATCTTTGGGTGTGTCAGTGAAGGTTGCCATAGTGGCCCGGTAATGTTCCTGTAAAATGGCCATGTTGTTTTCCATCCAGGAGATGGTGTTTTCTGCCACTCTGTTGTGTGTGTGTTGTGTGGGAGCTGCCGGTTTGATGAAGGCCGTGAGTTTGTTAACTTGTCTCATCATACCGGGGGGAAATGTTTTCGTGGCTATGGCCTCATCTATGACACGTTTGTGGTATGTGGCCTGAATGAGCCTATAATACCGTTTGCTGTTGTGTCTAGTTTCTGGGGTCGACGGCTGGATGGGTCTGTAGGTGAGTGGCTGCCGAGATTGTGTGCGTGTGCAAGGGTATCCGGTCCGCATGTGAGGCGGTGTGTGCGTGTGCGCGTGTACGCGCGCATGTCGTGATCTATGTGTTGGGTGTGTGGCGATGGACATGTGTGGTCGTGGATGGAAGTCGCGTGCGTGTGCTCTGTGTGTTGGCTGTCCGTTCATACCTGTTAACTCCAATGCGTCGGTCCGCTCCTGAAAAAAAGAAGAATTAGACTGGTGGCGGGCTCCTACCTCAGTACGCGCCGGCCCGGCGTCCCGGCCGCCGCCCCGGGCCCGGCCGCCGCCGAAACCACGTCCCCCGGCCCTCGCCGAAGTCTCCGACCGCGCGGCCCAGCACGCCCCGGGCCGGGCCAGCGGCCGAGGAAAAGAGTCCTCAGCACGCGTCGGCCCGGTGTCCCGGTCGCCGCCCCGGGCCCGGCCGCCGCCGAAACCACGCCCCCCGGCTTTCGTCGAAGTCTCCGACCGCGTGGACGTCTCCGGGCGAGCGGCCCAGCACGCCCCGGGCCGGGCGCGCGGCCGAGGAAAAGAGTCCCCCACCGCCGTTTTGAAATTAATAATGTTGCGACAGCCAATCATCCGATCAAAGAAGTGGGAGCACAACTCTAATCGGAAAATTCCTTTTTAAAAAAAAGAAGCGATACCCGAGCGCATTGGAGTTCAAACACCCAACGTTTCGCAACTAGACGTTGCTTCATCAGAGGTGAACAGGCAGAGAGGACAAGCCAAGGTGTATATATAGTGTGTGTGGACGCGGGAGCCCCCTCCCCCTTCCGGGACAAACGCGTCCAATCAGCCCGGCGGCAACACCGCTGCGCCAACCCCATACGCCACTTCGTATTTTGAATCTCGGCGGGGCAGGAGACGCAGCCCCCTGACTGGTCATTGATCCCGGAAGGACAGAGGGGCAAAGTAACTATGTGTAGCTATGTGTGTGAGCAAACTCCCACGCCCATGTGGTGTGGCGGATAGCGCGCCCGCCCGTCAGCCCAGCGGGCCGCGATCGAGTCCCGCAGGCGGCAGAAAACGGAGCGCCACCCCCACCCACCCATCAATTAAATATTATAATTATTATTAATTTATTTTTTTATTTTATTATTTTTTTTTGTATTTTTTTTTTTTTTTTTTTTTTCCGTGTGTGTGTGTGTGTGTGTGTGTGTGTGTGTGTGTGTGTGTGTGTGTGTGGGGTGGAATGGAGTGGGGAAAGAGGGTGAATACAGAAGGAATCTGATATGGTGAGAGAATGTGGAGGTCGTTTTTACGTAGGGTTTCCGGATTATCTGAGTTGCAGGGGGGAGTCCAGATCCGTGGCACTGGCTGGATTAGGGTTGGGTTAGGGTTGGGGTTTGGGGTGTCGGTAATTGACTTTATTTGCACTGGCCTACGGTGTCTGAACTAGTCCCCCCAATGGATAAAGATGGTTGTTGGCGGGTGCATGGACATGAGCAAACAGGGGCCGGCGTAATTAAACGTCATCATTGAGGCCTCCCGGTGCGGTCGTCCGGAGCTTGTGGATCCACTGTTTTTCCGCTCTCTTCCTCTGCCCCCCGGTCCAGTGATCGTTGTTTTCAAGGCCAGAGATGATGAGGTGGGAGGAGGGGTGCGTTTGGAAGTGTGTGATTAGGGGGGTACGAAGTTTGCCTACCATGATGTTGTGTATGTGTTGTGAGAGTCGTGTATGTATCGAGTGTCGGGTTTCCCCAATGTAGTGTTTGTCGCAGAGGGTGCATGTGATGATGTAAACGACGTTTGTGGTGTTGACGGAGAATGAGCCCAAGGTGGGCATAGCTGTGTTGGTGTGTGGGTTGTGGATGTACTTTCTGTTTCTGTAGTGGTGTGCATATTGTAATTGGGGTGTGGGTCTGTGATCGGAGAATTGGGATTTGACCAGTATGTTGTGGAGGCTCTTGTTTTTTCTGTAAGCGGATATGATTTTATTGTTGTGGAAAGCCGGGTGCTGGGACTGCAGACTGGAGAAACTGTTCTTTATGGCCTGGTGGAGACCGGTTATTTTGTGTGAAAAGGTGGAGATGAGAGGTATGAAGTGCCGCGGCGGGGTAGGGTTGAGGTGTGAACTAATTGTGGCGGTGTGTTGTGGGCCCGAGCTGCCTCTCGCTACAGGGGGGTTGGGATGCAGGCCTTCATTGGGGAAGGGGGAAGAGTTAGGTTCAGGATAAGGACCGGGGGTAGGGTCATGGTTAAGTTTAGGGTTAGGGTCGTGGTTAGGGTTAGGGTTAGGGTTGGGGCTATGATTAGGGTTGGGGTTATGGTTAGGGTTAGGGTTGGGGTTAGGGTTGGGGTTATGGTTAGGGTTGGGGTTAGGGTTGGGGTTAGGGTTAGGATAAGGATGGGGTTGGGGGTGGTTAAGATCAGGATAAGGGTGGGAGGGGGTGTCAGGGCTGGGGTTTAGAGGATCCAGGCCTTGGTTCAGGTAGGGGGAAGAGGGTGGAGGCAGCTCGGATCTGGGAACCTGGGTTGGCGGGGGCTGGGGCCGATGGGGGGGTGAGCGAATGTGAACGGGAGGAGCCAAGGTGTTGTTTTTATTTTTAATGGTGCGGAGGAAGCGTTTGGAGTAGCCTCGTTTACGGAGGCTTTTGAACAGAATCTGGGTGGCTGAGTGGAAGTCTGAGATGTCTGAGCAAATGCGACGGAAACGGATGAGTTGTGATTTGACTATGCCTATGAACGTGTGTCTTGGATGGTAACTATTTTTGTGTAATAGTGAGTGTGTGTCCGTTGGTTTGAAATAAACTTTGGTCTGGAGTGTTTTCTGCGTGGTGTTGAGTGGCCTGAAATAGACTGTGGTGTCCAGGAAGTTGATTTGTTCCGATTCTATGGTGTGTTTGATTTTGATGGAGGGGTGATGATTATTGAGAATGTGGATGAAGTCTGAGAATTGTGCCAGGTCGTGTGGCCAGATTCCGAAAATGTCGTCTAAAAACCGAAGGTAGAGGGTGGGTTTTAGGGGGCATTTGTCCAAGGCCTCTCGCTCCCATTCACTCATGTAGAGGTTGGCATAGGATGGTGCGAATCTCTGGCCCATGGCCGTCCCGGTCACCTGGAGATAATATTGGTTGTTGAATAGGAAGTCGTTGTTTTTCAGGCACAATTCTAGGAGTTGAAGGATTTCTGCATCCGGTCGTGTGTCGTCCGGGTTGCGAGAAAAAACGGATGAGATGACTTGTAAACCCAGTTGTGTGTTAATATTGGTATACAGGCTATCCACGTCAATTGTGAATACATACGCGTTGGCGGGGACGGCCATGGAGCGGATGATTTCCAGGAAGTGGTATGTGTCTTTAATGTAGCTGGGGTGTCGGGTGGAGAGAGGGCCCAAGAAGTGGTCGATGTATTGGCTAATGTGGTAGGTGGCGCTATTGCAGTCCGAGACTATAGGGCGGCCGGGAGGAACCTCAAAGGGAACGGTCCAAGTTTGTGGCTCTTTGTGGATTTTTGGTAGGAGATAAAAATAGCGGGGTCGTGGGTTCTGTGGTCCGAATAGATAGTGTTTTTGTTTGGCCGAAATGTATTTTTTGTTATGTAGCGACTGAATAATGGTCCGGATTTGAATTTGGGTCTGGGGTTGTATTGTATCGTCCAGGGGTCTATAGTAGGTGGTGTTGTTTAGCTGTCTGTTCGCCTCCAGTGAGTATTGTTGTCTGTCCATGATTACAATTTTGCTGCCTTTGTCTGCCGGTTTGATAATGATGTTGGGGTGATGGATTAGTTGTTTGAGCGCTGCGCGTTCGGCCCCCGGTAGGTTGTCTGGGACATCCGCCGGGGGACGGTAGCGGCGTAGAGTCAGTCTATCTTGGAGGATGAGGTGTTGTGTTTCCGGGTCTAGGGTGGTCTTGTCCGGTTCCCAGGTGGACGGGTGGCTGAATTGTTTGTGTTGTCGTTGTTGTTGGGAGTCGGGATGGAAATAATTTTTGAGTTTTATTCGTCTGTGGTAATTGTGTAGGTCCCTATGAAGTTGCTCCCAGTCAAAGTTGGTGGGACGTGGGATGAAGGTGAGCCCCCTCTCCAAGAGATGGCGTTGTGGTGTGGTGGGAGTGAACAATGTTGCCAGATTACAAATTTGTGATTCTGAATTCCAGACCAGGTCCCGATTGCGGTGTGTGTCCGGTCGTGGGTATGCTGGGGTGTGCTCGTCCCGTGCCCGGTTAGGCTTCAGGCCGACGTTAAATTTAATTGTTTGCACCAATGTTGGAAGATATTGCGGGCTGTGGACGCTGTCCAGTGGAGGTTATCTTTTTCCGTGGTGAAGGTGTCATGTGGGATTTCTGCCAGGAAGGGGAGGTGTGTGGCTATGGTGTTGTTAATGATTTTCAAATTGTCCTGGTGGGTTGGCGGGAGCCGTGAGGAGTAATTTATAATGGGGAAGTAAATGTCTGCATTTGGGAAGGTGATTTTGGCCTGTCTGTAAAGTGCTCTGAGCTGTTTTATGGAGGTTTGTTTTGCGTCCCGGTCCCTGTTGTTGAGGCCAATTGAGAATACCGCGATTTTGGTGTTCGGGTAAATCGGTGCCTTTTCGCATACTTTCAGAAAAGTATACAGCGTGGCTCCCGGATAACTGTCGAGTTGTATGTCGGGGTTGTGGTGAGGGGGGATCCTATTGATGTTTGAATCACCCAGGATAATGATGGGTCTACGGGGTTTAAAATTCCAGGCTGTTATTTTAAGGTGCGCTCTCGCTATGTGGTAGGTGGGTCTGAATGGAGATTGGCGGAGGGGGGGTGTGCCCAGCGCCCGGGCAAACGGTGTGGTAGGGGATAGCGGGTGTGTGGGGAGCCGATTGTCTATTTCTGGTGTCGCGGCCCGCGGACCGGGGTGGCCAGGCAGCGAGGCCCCACCATCTTGTTGGGTGGAGGGTTCAGAATGGGCTCTTGTTGCGGCCATATCGACCTTCTGCGTCCCGCTCATCATGGTTGTTTCACCCTTTTCACCCTGTGTTTTTTTGAGATGGCTGGGAGAGGTTTGCTGCCCAACCGAGCCGGTCCGCCCGCCGGGGAGATCTGTGGGGGATAGAGAGAGGGGAAGAATTGAGTCCTCCGTCGTTACGGCCACGTTAGACTCCCTGAGGGGTCCGTCCAAGGTGGTAGTCGCAAAGTCCGGGGTGGTGTGTGGTGGTGTTACTGTCTGGGGTGGCGCATGGACCTGAGCGTGGCTGTCCCGCAGGGCGGTCAGTGGTTTTAGCGGTCCGCTACGGGGTTGGGTGGTGGGTGTTGGGGTTACTTGGGGTGTTGTGATGGGTAGTGGGACTGAGGAGGGCTGTGACGACTTTTTTGGCTGGTCTGCTGTTTGGCAGGTTGCCGTCGTCTGTGTGAGTGGTGAGTGTCGGTTTGTTGGGGCAATTGATGTGGGGCGGGCGATTTCTTCGGAGAGGGAAGCGCGTGGACCTAGGTAAAGTGAATATAGTTTGTATGGGGCCCTTGCCCTCGGTAGGGGTGGAAAGTCTTCTTCTGTCCCCCCTTGGATGAGTGGCCGAGATTGTGTATTTGCGGTGAGTGTGTGATGAGCGCGGGGAGGGGGAGGAGGAGGAGGGGGAGGAGGGGGGGGGGCAGGGTTGTGGGTCGGCTGGTGTGCGATTGTGTGGGTGAATGTCTAAGATGTGTTCTACTGTGTGAATGGTGTCCTGTTTGAGTTTTTGGCCATATTTCTTCCTAGCCCAACCAATAGCAATCCGGAGGGCTAAGGCATCTTTGGGTGTGTCAGTGAAGGTTGCCATAGTGGCCCGGTAATGTTCCTGTAAAATGGCCATGTTGTTTTCCATCCAGGAGATGGTGTTTTCTGCCACTCTGTTGTGTGTGTGTTGTGTGGGAGCTGCCGGTTTGATGAAGGCCGTGAGTTTGTTAACTTGTCTCATCATACCGGGGGGAAATGTTTTCGTGGCTATGGCCTCATCTATGACACGTTTGTGGTATGTGGCCTGAATGAGCCTATAATACCGTTTGCTGTTGTGTCTAGTTTCTGGGGTCGACGGCTGGATGGGTCTGTAGGTGAGTGGCTGCCGAGATTGTGTGCGTGTGCAAGGGTATCCGGTCCGCATGTGAGGCGGTGTGTGCGTGTGCGCGTGTACGCGCGCATGTCGTGATCTATGTGTTGGGTGTGTGGCGATGGACATGTGTGGTCGTGGATGGAAGTCGCGTGCGTGTGCTCTGTGTGTTGGCTGTCCGTTCATACCTGTTAACTCCAATGCGTCGGTCCGCTCCTGAAAAAAAGAAGAATTAGACTGGTGGCGGGCTCCTACCTCAGTACGCGCCGGCCCGGCGTCCCGGCCGCCGCCCCGGGCCCGGCCGCCGCCGAAACCACGTCCCCCGGCCCTCGCCGAAGTCTCCGACCGCGCGGCCCAGCACGCCCCGGGCCGGGCCAGCGGCCGAGGAAAAGAGTCCTCAGCACGCGTCGGCCCGGTGTCCCGGTCGCCGCCCCGGGCCCGGCCGCCGCCGAAACCACGCCCCCCGGCTTTCGTCGAAGTCTCCGACCGCGTGGACGTCTCCGGGCGAGCGGCCCAGCACGCCCCGGGCCGGGCGCGCGGCCGAGGAAAAGAGTCCCCCACCGCCGTTTTGAAATTAATAATGTTGCGACAGCCAATCATCCGATCAAAGAAGTGGGAGCACAACTCTAATCGGAAAATTCCTTTTTAAAAAAAAGAAGCGATACCCGAGCGCATTGGAGTTCAAACACCCAACGTTTCGCAACTAGACGTTGCTTCATCAGAGGTGAACAGGCAGAGAGGACAAGCCAAGGTGTATATATAGTGTGTGTGGACGCGGGAGCCCCCTCCCCCTTCCGGGACAAACGCGTCCAATCAGCCCGGCGGCAACACCGCTGCGCCAACCCCATACGCCACTTCGTATTTTGAATCTCGGCGGGGCAGGAGACGCAGCCCCCTGACTGGTCATTGATCCCGGAAGGACAGAGGGGCAAAGTAACTATGTGTAGCTATGTGTGTGAGCAAACTCCCACGCCCATGTGGTGTGGCGGATAGCGCGCCCGCCCGTCAGCCCAGCGGGCCGCGATCGAGTCCCGCAGGCGGCAGAAAACGGAGCGCCACCCCCACCCACCCATCAATTAAATATTATAATTATTATTAATTTATTTTTTTATTTTATTATTTTTTTTTTTTTTTTATTTTTTTATTTATTTTTTCCGTGTGTGTGTGTGTGTGTGTGTGTGTGTGTGTGTGTGTGTGTGTGTGTGTGTGTGTGGGGTGGAATGGAGTGGGGAAAGAGGGTGAATACAGAAGGAATCTGATATGGTGAGAGAATGTGGAGGTCGTTTTTACGTAGGGTTTCCGGATTATCTGAGTTGCAGGGGGGAGTCCAGATCCGTGGCACTGGCTGGATTAGGGTTGGGTTAGGGTTGGGGTTTGGGGTGTCGGTAATTGACTTTATTTGCACTGGCCTACGGTGTCTGAACTAGTCCCCCCAATGGATAAAGATGGTTGTTGGCGGGTGCATGGACATGAGCAAACAGGGGCCGGCGTAATTAAACGTCATCATTGAGGCCTCCCGGTGCGGTCGTCCGGAGCTTGTGGATCCACTGTTTTTCCGCTCTCTTCCTCTGCCCCCCGGTCCAGTGATCGTTGTTTTCAAGGCCAGAGATGATGAGGTGGGAGGAGGGGTGCGTTTGGAAGTGTGTGATTAGGGGGGTACGAAGTTTGCCTACCATGATGTTGTGTATGTGTTGTGAGAGTCGTGTATGTATCGAGTGTCGGGTTTCCCCAATGTAGTGTTTGTCGCAGAGGGTGCATGTGATGATGTAAACGACGTTTGTGGTGTTGACGGAGAATGAGCCCAAGGTGGGCATAGCTGTGTTGGTGTGTGGGTTGTGGATGTATTTTCTGTTTCTGTAGTGGTGTGCATATTGTAATTGGGGTGTGGGTCTGTGATCGGAGAATTGGGATTTGACCAGTATGTTGTGGAGGCTCTTGTTTTTTCTGTAAGCGGATATGATTTTATTGTTGTGGAAAGCCGGGTGCTGGGACTGCAGACTGGAGAAACTGTTCTTTATGGCCTGGTGGAGACCGGTTATTTTGTGTGAAAAGGTGGAGATGAGAGGTATGAAGTGCCGCGGCGGGGTAGGGTTGAGGTGTGAACTAATTGTGGCGGTGTGTTGTGGGCCCGAGCTGCCTCTCGCTACAGGGGGGTTGGGATGCAGGCCTTCATTGGGGAAGGGGGAAGAGTTAGGTTCAGGATAAGGACCGGGGGTAGGGTCATGGTTAAGTTTAGGGTTAGGGTCGTGGTTAGGGTTAGGGTTAGGGTTGGGGCTATGATTAGGGTTGGGGTTATGGTTAGGGTTAGGGTTGGGGTTAGGGTTGGGGTTATGGTTAGGGTTGGGGTTAGGGTTGGGGTTAGGGTTAGGATAAGGATGGGGTTGGGGGTGGTTAAGATCAGGATAAGGGTGGGAGGGGGTGTCAGGGCTGGGGTTTAGAGGATCCAGGCCTTGGTTCAGGTAGGGGGAAGAGGGTGGAGGCAGCTCGGATCTGGGAACCTGGGTTGGCGGGGGCTGGGGCCGATGGGGGGGTGAGCGAATGGGAACGGGAGGAGCCAAGGTGTTGTTTTTATTTTTAATGGTGCGGAGGAAGCGTTTGGAGTAGCCTCGTTTACGGAGGCTTTTGAACAGAATCTGGGTGGCTGAGTGGAAGTCTGAGATGTCTGAGCAAATGCGACGGAAACGGATGAGTTGTGATTTGACTATGCCTATGAACGTGTGTCTTGGATGGTAACTATTTTTGTGTAATAGTGAGTGTGTGTCCGTTGGTTTGAAATAAACTTTGGTCTGGAGTGTTTTCTGCGTGGTGTTGAGTGGCCTGAAATAGACTGTGGTGTCCAGGAAGTTGATTTGTTCCGATTCTATGGTGTGTTTGATTTTGATGGAGGGGTGATGATTATTGAGAATGTGGATGAAGTCTGAGAATTGTGCCAGGTCGTGTGGCCAGATTCCGAAAATGTCGTCTAAAAACCGAAGGTAGAGGGTGGGTTTTAGGGGGCATTTGTCCAAGGCCTCTCGCTCCCATTCACTCATGTAGAGGTTGGCATAGGATGGTGCGAATCTCTGGCCCATGGCCGTCCCGGTCACCTGGAGATAATATTGGTTGTTGAATAGGAAGTCGTTGTTTTTCAGGCACAATTCTAGGAGTTGAAGGATTTCTGCATCCGGTCGTGTGTCGTCCGGGTTGCGAGAAAAAACGGATGAGATGACTTGTAAACCCAGTTGTGTGTTAATATTGGTATACAGGCTATCCACGTCAATTGTGAATACATACGCGTTGGCGGGGACGGCCATGGAGCGGATGATTTCCAGGAAGTGGTATGTGTCTTTAATGTAGCTGGGGTGTCGGGTGGAGAGAGGGCCCAAGAAGTGGTCGATGTATTGGCTAATGTGGTAGGTGGCGCTATTGCAGTCCGAGACTATAGGGCGGCCGGGAGGAACCTCAAAGGGAACGGTCCAAGTTTGTGGCTCTTTGTGGATTTTTGGTAGGAGATAAAAATAGCGGGGTCGTGGGTTCTGTGGTCCGAATAGATAGTGTTTTTGTTTGGCCGAAATGTATTTTTTGTTATGTAGCGACTGAATAATGGTCCGGATTTGAATTTGGGTCTGGGGTTGTATTGTATCGTCCAGGGGTCTGTAGTAGGTGGTGTTGTTTAGCTGTCTGTTCGCCTCCAGTGAGTATTGTTGTCTGTCCATGATTACAATTTTGCTGCCTTTGTCTGCCGGTTTGATAATGATGTTGGGGTGATGGATTAGTTGTTTGAGCGCTGCGCGTTCGGCCCCCGGTAGGTTGTCTGGGACATCCGCCGGGGGACGGTAGCGGCGTAGAGTCAGTCTATCTTGGAGGATGAGGTGTTGTGTTTCCGGGTCTAGGGTGGTCTTGTCCGGTTCCCAGGTGGACGGGTGGCTGAATTGTTTGTGTTGTCGTTGTTGTTGGGAGTCGGGATGGAAATAATTTTTGAGTTTTATTCGTCTGTGGTAATTGTGTAGGTCCCTATGAAGTTGCTCCCAGTCAAAGTTGGTGGGACGTGGGATGAAGGTGAGCCCCCTCTCCAAGAGATGGCGTTGTGGTGTGGTGGGAGTGAACAATGTTGCCAGATTACAAATTTGTGATTCTGAATTCCAGACCAGGTCCCGATTGCGGTGTGTGTCCGGTCGTGGGTATGCTGGGGTGTGCTCGTCCCGTGCCCGGTTAGGCTTCAGGCCGACGTTAAATTTAATTGTTTGCACCAATGTTGGAAGATATTGCGGGCTGTGGACGCTGTCCAGTGGAGGTTATCTTTTTCCGTGGTGAAGGTGTCATGTGGGATTTCTGCCAGGAAGGGGAGGTGTGTGGCTATGGTGTTGTTAATGATTTTCAAATTGTCCTGGTGGGTTGGCGGGAGCCGTGAGGAGTAATTTATAATGGGGAAGTAAATGTCTGCATTTGGGAAGGTGATTTTGGCCTGTCTGTAAAGTGCTCTGAGCTGTTTTATGGAGGTTTGTTTTGCGTCCCGGTCCCTGTTGTTGAGGCCAATTGAGAATACCGCGATTTTGGTGTTCGGGTAAATCGGTGCCTTTTCGCATACTTTCAGAAAAGTATACAGCGTGGCTCCCGGATAACTGTCGAGTTGTATGTCGGGGTTGTGGTGAGGGGGGATCCTATTGATGTTTGAATCACCCAGGATAATGATGGGTCTACGGGGTTTAAAATTCCAGGCTGTTATTTTAAGGTGCGCTCTCGCTATGTGGTAGGTGGGTCTGAATGGAGATTGGCGGAGGGGGGGTGTGCCCAGCGCCCGGGCAAACGGTGTGGTAGGGGATAGCGGGTGTGTGGGGAGCCGATTGTCTATTTCTGGTGTCGCGGCCCGCGGACCGGGGTGGCCAGGCAGCGAGGCCCCACCATCTTGTTGGGTGGAGGGTTCAGAATGGGCTCTTGTTGCGGCCATATCGACCTTCTGCGTCCCGCTCATCATGGTTGTTTCACCCTTTTCACCCTGTGTTTTTTTGAGATGGCTGGGAGAGGTTTGCTGCCCAACCGAGCCGGTCCGCCCGCCGGGGAGATCTGTGGGGGATAGAGAGAGGGGAAGAATTGAGTCCTCCGTCGTTACGGCCACGTTAGACTCCCTGAGGGGTCCGTCCAAGGTGGTAGTCGCAAAGTCCGGGGTGGTGTGTGGTGGTGTTACTGTCTGGGGTGGCGCATGGACCTGAGCGTGGCTGTCCCGCAGGGCGGTCAGTGGTTTTAGCGGTCCGCTACGGGGTTGGGTGGTGGGTGTTGGGGTTACTTGGGGTGTTGTGATGGGTAGTGGGACTGAGGAGGGCTGTGACGACTTTTTTGGCTGGTCTGCTGTTTGGCAGGTTGCCGTCGTCTGTGTGAGTGGTGAGTGTCGGTTTGTTGGGGCAATTGATGTGGGGCGGGCGATTTCTTCGGAGAGGGAAGCGCGTGGACCTAGGTAAAGTGAATATAGTTTGTATGGGGCCCTTGCCCTCGGTAGGGGTGGAAAGTCTTCTTCTGTCCCCCCTTGGATGAGTGGCCGAGATTGTGTATTTGCGGTGAGTGTGTGATGAGCGCGGGGAGGGGGAGGAGGAGGAGGGGGAGGAGGGGGGGGGCAGGGTTGTGGGTCGGCTGGTGTGCGATTGTGTGGGTGAATGTCTAAGATGTGTTCTACTGTGTGAATGGTGTCCTGTTTGAGTTTTTGGCCATATTTCTTCCTAGCCCAACCAATAGCAATCCGGAGGGCTAAGGCATCTTTGGGTGTGTCAGTGAAGGTTGCCATAGTGGCCCGGTAATGTTCCTGTAAAATGGCCATGTTGTTTTCCATCCAGGAGATGGTGTTTTCTGCCACTCTGTTGTGTGTGTGTTGTGTGGGAGCTGCCGGTTTGATGAAGGCCGTGAGTTTGTTAACTTGTCTCATCATACCGGGGGGAAATGTTTTCGTGGCTATGGCCTCATCTATGACACGTTTGTGGTATGTGGCCTGAATGAGCCTATAATACCGTTTGCTGTTGTGTCTAGTTTCTGGGGTCGACGGCTGGATGGGTCTGTAGGTGAGTGGCTGCCGAGATTGTGTGCGTGTGCAAGGGTATCCGGTCCGCATGTGAGGCGGTGTGTGCGTGTGCGCGTGTACGCGCGCATGTCGTGATCTATGTGTTGGGTGTGTGGCGATGGACATGTGTGGTCGTGGATGGAAGTCGCGTGCGTGTGCTCTGTGTGTTGGCTGTCCGTTCATACCTGTTAACTCCAATGCGTCGGTCCGCTCCTGAAAAAAAGAAGAATTAGACTGGTGGCGGGCTCCTACCTCAGTACGCGCCGGCCCGGCGTCCCGGCCGCCGCCCCGGGCCCGGCCGCCGCCGAAACCACGTCCCCCGGCTTTCGTCGAAGTCTCCGACCGCGTGGACGTCTCCGGGCGAGCGGCCCAGCACGCCCCGGGCCGGGCGCGCGGCCGAGGAAAAGAGTCCCCCACCGCCGTTTTGAAATTAATAATGTTGCGACAGCCAATCATCCGATCAAAGAAGTGGGAGCACAACTCTAATCGGAAAATTCCTTTTTAAAAAAAGAAGCGATACCCGAGCGCATTGGAGTTCAAACACCCAACGTTTCGCAACTAGACGTTGCTTCATCAGAGGTGAACAGGCAGAGAGGACAAGCCAAGGTGTATATATAGTGTGTGTGGACGCGGGAGCCCCCTCCCCCTTCCGGGACAAACGCGTCCAATCAGCCCGGCGGCAACACCGCTGCGCCAACCCCATACGCCACTTCGTATTTTGAATCTCGGCGGGGCAGGAGACGCAGCCCCCTGATTGGTCATTGATCCCGGAAGGACAGAGGGGCAAAGTAACTATGTGTAGCTATGTGTGTGAGCAAACTCCCACGCCCATGTGGTGTGGCGGATAGCGCGCCCGCCCGTCAGCCCAGCGGGCCGCGATCGAGCCCCGCAGGCGGCAGAAAACGGAGCGCCACCCCCACCCACCCATCAATCAAATATTATAATTATTATTAATTTATTTTTTTATTTTATTATTTTTTTTATTTTTTTATTTATTTTTTCCGTGTGTGTGTGTGTGTGTGTGTGTGTGTGTGTGTGTGGGGTGGAATGGAGTGGGGAAAGAGGGTGAATACAGAAGGAATCTGATATGGTGAGAGAATGTGGAGGTCGTTTTTACGTAGGGTTTCCGGATTATCTGAGTTGCAGGGGGGAGTCCAGATCCGTGGCACTGGCTGGATTAGGGTTGGGTTAGGGTTGGGGTTTGGGGTGTCGGTAATTGACTTTATTTGCACTGGCCTACGGTGTCTGAACTAGTCCCCCCAATGGATAAAGATGGTTGTTGGCGGGTGCATGGACATGAGCAAACAGGGGCCGGCGTAATTAAACGTCATCATTGAGGCCTCCCGGTGCGGTCGTCCGGAGCTTGTGGATCCACTGTTTTTCCGCTCTCTTCCTCTGCCCCCCGGTCCAGTGATCGTTGTTTTCAAGGCCAGAGATGATGAGGTGGGAGGAGGGGTGCGTTTGGAAGTGTGTGATTAGGGGGGTACGAAGTTTGCCTACCATGATGTTGTGTATGTGTTGTGAGAGTCGTGTATGTATCGAGTGTCGGGTTTCCCCAATGTAGTGTTTGTCGCAGAGGGTGCATGTGATGATGTAAACGACGTTTGTGGTGTTGACGGAGAATGAGCCCAAGGTGGGCATAGCTGTGTTGGTGTGTGGGTTGTGGATGTATTTTCTGTTTCTGTAGTGGTGTGCATATTGTAATTGGGGTGTGGGTCTGTGATCGGAGAATTGGGATTTGACCAGTATGTTGTGGAGGCTCTTGTTTTTTCTGTAAGCGGATATGATTTTATTGTTGTGGAAAGCCGGGTGCTGGGACTGCAGACTGGAGAAACTGTTCTTTATGGCCTGGTGGAGACCGGTTATTTTGTGTGAAAAGGTGGAGATGAGAGGTATGAAGTGCCGCGGCGGGGTAGGGTTGAGGTGTGAACTAATTGTGGCGGTGTGTTGTGGGCCCGAGCTGCCTCTCGCCACAGGGGGGTTGGGATGCAGGCCTTCATTGGGGAAGGGGGAAGAGTTAGGTTCAGGATAAGGACCGGGGGTAGGGTCATGGTTAAGTTTAGGGTTAGGGTCGTGGTTAGGGTTAGGGTTAGGGTTGGGGCTATGATTAGGGTTGGGGTTATGGTTAGGGTTAGGGTTGGGGTTAGGGTTGGGGTTATGGTTAGGGTTGGGGTTAGGGTTGGGGTTAGGGTTAGGATAAGGATGGGGTTGGGGGTGGTTAAGATCAGGATAAGGGTGGGAGGGGGTTAGGGTTAGGGTTAGGGTTAGGGTTAGGGTTAGGGTTAGGGTTAGGGTTAGGGTTAGGGTTAGGGTTAGGGGTTAGGGGTTAGGGTTAGGGTTAGGGTTAGGGTTAGGGTTAGGGTTAGGGTTAGGGTTAGGGTTAGGGTTAGGGTTAGGGTTAGGGTTAGGGTTAGGGGTTAGGGTTAGGGGTTAGGGTTAGGGTTAGGGTTAGGGTTAGGGTTAGGGTTAGGGTTAGGGTTAGGGTTAGGGTTGGGTTAGGGTTGGGGTTTGGGGTGTCGGTAATTGACTTCATTTGCACTGGCCTACGGTGTCTGAACTAGTCCCCCCAATGGATAAAGATGGTTGTTGGCGGATGCATGGACATGAGCAAACAGGGGCCGGCGTAATTAAACGTCATCATTGAGGCCTCCCGGTGCGGTCGTCCGGAGCTTGTGGATCCACTGTTTTTCCGCTCTCTTCCTCTGCCCCACGGTCCAGTGATCGTTGTTTTCAAGGCCAGAGATGATGAGGTGGGAGGAGGGGTGCGTTTGGAAGTGTGTGATTAGGGGGGTACGAAGTTGGCCTACCATGATGTTGTGTATGTGTTGTGAGAGTCGTGTATGTATCGAGTGTCGGGTTTCCCCAATGTAGTGTTTGTCGCAGAGGGTGCATGTGATGATGTAAACGACGTTTGTGGTGTTGACGGAGAATGAGCCCAAGGTGGGCATAGCTGTGTTGGTGTGTGGGTTGTGGATGTATTTTCTGTTTCTGTAGTGGTGTGCATATTGTAATTGGGGTGTGGGTCTGTGATCGGAGAATTGTGATTTGACCAGTATGTTGTGGAGGCTCTTGTTTTTTCTGTAAGCGGATATGATTTTATTGTTGTGGAAAGCCGGGTGCTGGGACTGTAGACTGGAGAAACTGTTCTTTATGGCATGGTGGAGACCGGTTATTTTGTGTGAAAAGGTGGAGATGAGAGGTATGAAGTGCCGCGGCGGGGTAGGGTTGAGGTGTGAACTAATTGTGGCGGTGTGTTGTGGGCCCGAGCTGCCTCTCGCTACAGGGGGGTTGGGATGCAGGCCTTCATTGGGGAAGGGGGAAGAGTTAGGTTCAGGATAAGGACCGGGGGTAGGGTCATGGTTAAGTTTAGGGTTAGGATTAGGGTTGGGGTTATGGTTAGGGTTGGGGTTATGGTTAGGGTTGGGGTTATGGTTAGGGTTATGGTTAGGGTTGGGGTTATGGTTAGGGTTATGGTTAGGATAAGGATGGGGTTGGGGGTGGTTAAGATCAGGATAAGGGTGGGAGGGGGTGTCAGGGCTGGGGTTTAGAGGATCCCGGCCTTGGTTCAGGTAGGGGGAAGAGGGTGGAGGCAGCTCGGATCTGGGAACCTGGGTTGGCGGGGGCTGGGGCCGATGGGGGGGTGGTGAGCGAATGGGAACGGGAGGAGCCAAGGTGTTGCTTTTAATGGTGCGGAGGAAGCGTTTGGAGTAGCCTCGTTTACGGAGGCTTTTGAACAGAATGTGGGTGGCTGAGTGGAAATCTGAGATGTCTGAGCAAATGCGATGGAAACGGATGAGTTGTGATTTGACTATGCCTTTGAACGTGTGTCTTGGATGGTAACTATATTTGTGTAATAGTGAGTGTGTGTCCGTTGGTTTGAAATAAACTTTGGTCTGGAGTGTTTTCTGTGTGGAGTCGAGTGGCCTGAAATAGACTGTGGTGTCCAGGAAGTTGATTTGTTCCGATTCTATGGTGTGTTTGATTTTGATGGAGGGGTGATGATTATTGAGAATGTGGATAAAGTCTGAGAATTGTGCCAGGTCGTGTGGCCAGATTCCGAAAATGTCGTCTAAAAACCGAAGGTAGAGGGTGGGTTTTAGGGGGCATTTGTCCAAGGCCTCTCGCTCCCATTCACTCATGTAGAGGTTGGCATAGGATGGTGCGAATCTCTGGCCCATGGCCGTCCCGGTCACCTGGAGATAATATTGATTATTGAATAGGAAGTCGTTGTTTTTCAGGCACAACTCTAGGAGTTGAAGGATTTCCGCATCCGGTCGTGTGTCGTCCGGGTTGCGAGAAAAAACGGATGAGATGACTTGTAAACCCAGTTGTGTGTTAATATTGGTATACAGGCTATCAACGTCAATTGTGAATAAATACGCGTTGGCGGGGACGGCCATGGAGCGGATGATTTCCAGGAAGTGGTATGTGTCTTTAATGTAGCTGGGGTGTCGGGTGGAGAGAGGGCCCAAGAAGTGGTCGATGTATTGGCTAATGTGGTAGGTGGCGCTATTGCAGTCCGAGACTATAGGGCGGCCGGGAGGAACCTCAAAGGGAACGGTCCAAGTTTGTGGCTCTTTGTGGATTTTTGGTAGGAGATAAAAATAGCGGGGTCGTGGGTTCTGTGGTCCGAATAGATAGTGTTTTTGTTTGGCCGAAATGTATTTTTTGTTATGTAGCGATTGAATAATGGTCCGGATTTGAATTTGGGTCTGGGGTTGTATTGTATCGTCCAGGGGTCTATAGTAGGTGGTGTTGTTTAGCTGTCTGTTCGCCTCCAGTGAGTATTGTTGTCTGTCCATGATTACAATTTTGCTGCCTTTGTCTGCCGGTTTGATAATGATGTTGGGGTGATGGATTAGTTGTTTGAGCGCTGCGCGTTCGGCCCCCGGTAGGTTGTCTGGGACATCCGCCGGGGGACGATAGCGGCGTAGAGTCAGTCTATCTTGGAGGATGAGGTGTTGTGTTTCCGGGTCTAGGGTGGTGTTGTCCGGTTCCCAGGTGGACGGGTGGCTGAATTGTTTGTGTTGTCGTTGTTGTTGGGAGTCGGGATGGAAATAATTTTTGAGTTTTAATCGTCTGTGGTAATTGTGTAGGTCCCTTTGAAGTTGCTCCCAGTCAAAGTTGGTGGGGCGTGGGATGAAGGTGAGCCCCCTCTCCAGGAGATGGCGTTGTGGTGTGGTGGGAGTGAACAATGTTGCCAGATTACAGATTTGTGATTCTGAATTCCAGACCAGGTCCCGATTGCGGTGTGTGTCCGGTCGTGGTTCTGGGGTGTGCTCGTCCCGTGCCCGGTTAGGCTTCAGGCCGACGTTAAATTTAATTGTTTGCACCAATGTTGGAAGATATTGCGGGCTGTGGACGCTGTCCAGTGGAGGTTATCTTTTTCCGTGGTGAAGGTGTCATGTGGGATTTCTGCCAGGAAGGGGAGGTGTGTGGCTATGGTGTTGTTAATGATTTTCAAATTGTCCTGGTGGGTTGGCGGGAGCCGTGAGGAGTAATTTATAATGGGGAAGTAAATGTCTGCATTTGGGAAGGTGATTTTGGCCTGTCTATAAAGTGCTCTGAGCTGTTTTATGGAGGTTTGTTTTGCGTCCCGGTCCCTGTTGTTGAGGCCAATTGAGAATACCGCGATTTTGGTGTCCGGGTAAATCGGTGCCTTTTCGCATACTTTCAGAAAAGTATACAGCGTGGCTCCCGGATAACTGTCGAGTTGTATTTCGGGGTTGTGGTGAGGGGGGATCCTATTGATGTTTGAATCACCAAGGATAATGATGGGTCTACGGGGTTTAAAATGCCAGGCTGTTATTTTAAGGTGCGCTCTCGCTATGTGGCAGGTGGGTCTGAATGGAGATTGGCGGAGGGGGGGTGTGCCCAGCACCCGGGCAAACGGTGTGGTAGGGGATGGCGGGTGTGTGGGGAGCCGATTGTCTATTTCTGGTGTCGCGGCCCGCGGACCGGGGTGGCCAGGCAGCAAGGCCCCACCATCTTGTTGGGTGGAGGGTTCAGAATGGGCTCTTGTTGCGGCCATATCGACCTTCTGCGTCCCGCTCATCATGGTTGTTTCACCCTTTTCACCCTGCGTTTTTTTGAGATGGCTGGGAGAGGTTTGCTGCCCAACCGAGCCGGTCCGCCCGCCGGGGAGATCTGTGGGGGATAGAGAGAGGGGAAGAATTGAGTCCTCCGTCGTTACGGCCACGTTAGACTCCCTGAGGGGTCCGTCCAAGGTGGTGGTCGCAAAGTCCGGGGTGGTGTGTGGTGGTGTTACTGCCCGGAGTGGCGCATGGACCTGAGCGTGGCTGTCCCGCAGGGCGGTCAGTGGTTTTAGCGGTCCGCTACGGGGTTGGGTGGTGGGTGTTGGGGTTACTTGGGGTGTTGTGTGTGTTGTGATGGGTAGTGGGACTGAGGAGGGCTGTGACGACTTTTTTGGCTGGTCTGCTGTTTGGCAGGTTGCCGTCGTCTGTGTGAGTGGTGAGTGTCGGTTCGTTGGGGCAATTGATGTGGGGCGGGCGATTTCTTCGGAGAGGGAAGTGCGTGGACCTAGGTAAAGTGAATATAGTTTGTATGGGGCCCTTGCCCTCGGTAGGGGTGGAAAGTCTTCTTCTGTCCCCCCTTGGATGAGTGGCCGAGATTGTGTATTTGCGGTGAGTGTGTGATGAGCGCGGGGAGGGGGAGGAGGAGGAGGGGGAGGAGGGGGGGGGCAGGGCTGTGGGTCGGCTGGTGTGCGATTGTGTGGGTGAATGTCTAAGATGTGTTCTACTGTGTGAATGGTGTCCTGTTTGAGTTTTTGGCCATATTTCTTCCTAGCCCAACCAATAGCAATCCGGAGGGCTAAGGCATCTTTGGGTGTGTCAGTGAAGGTTGCCATAGTGGCCCGGTAATGTTCCTGTAAAATGGCCATGTTGTTTTCCATCCAGGTGATGGTGTTTTCTGCCACTCTGTTGTGTGTGTGTTGTGTGGGAGCTGCCGGTTTGATGAAGGCCGTGAGTTTGTTAACTTGTCTCATCATACCGGGGGGAAATGTTTTCGTGGCTATGGCCTCATCTATGACACGTTTGTGGTATGTGGCCTGAATGAGCCTATAATACCGTTTGCTGTTGTGTCTAGTTTCTGGGGTCGACGGCTGGATGGGTCTGTAGGTGAGTGGCTGCCGAGATTGTGTGCGTGTGCAAGGGTATCCGGTCCGCATGTGAGGCGGTGTGTGCGTGTGCGCGTGTACGCGCGCATGTCGTGATCTATGTGTTGGGTGTGTGGCGATGGACATGTGTGGTCGTGGATGGAAGTCGCGTGCGTGTGCTCTGTGTGTTGGCTGTCCGTTCATACCTGTTAACTCCAATGCGTCGGTCCGCTCCTGAAAAAAAGAAGAATTAGACTGGTGGCGGGCTCTTACCTCAGCACGCGTCGGCCCGGCGTCCCGGCCGCCGCCCCGGGCCCGGCCGCCGTCGAAACCACGTCCCCCGGCCCTCGACGAAGTCTCCGACCGCGCGGACGCCTCCGGGCGAGCGGCCCAGCACGCCCCGGGCCGGGCGAGCGGCCGCGGAAAAGAGTCCTCAGCACGCGTCGGCCCGGTGTCCCGGTCGCCGCCCCGGGCCCGGCCGCCGCCGAAACCACGTCCCCCGGCCCCCGCCGAAGTCCCCGACCACGCGGACGCCTCCGGGCGAGCGGCCCAGCACGCCCCGGGCCGGACAAGCGGCCGAGGAAAAGAGTCCCCCACCGCCGTTTTGAAATTAATAATGTTGCGAGAGCCAATCATCCGATCAAAGAAGTGGGAGCACAACTCCAATCGGAAAATTTTTTTTAAAAAAAAGAAGCGATACCCGAGCGCATTGGAGTTCAAACACCCAACGTTTCGCAACTAGACGTTGCTTCATCAGAGGTGAACAGCTTTTTTCTTGGAGGGTTAGGGTTAGGGTTAGGGTTAGGGTTAGGGTTAGGGTTAGGGTTAGGGTTAGGGTTAGGGTTAGGGTTAGGGTTAGGGTTAGGGTTAGGGGTTAGGGGTTAGGGGTTAGGGTTAGGGTTAGGGTTAGGGTTAGGGTTAGGGTTAGGGTTAGGGTTAGGGTTAGGGTTAGGGTTAGGGTTAGGGTTAGGGTTAGGGTTAGGGTTAGGGTTAGGGTTAGGGTTAGGGTTAGGGTTAGGGTTAGGGTTAGGGTTAGGGTTAGGGTTAGGGTTAGGGTTAGGGTTAGGGTTAGGGTTAGGGTTAGGGTTAGGGTTAGGGTTAGGGTTAGGGTTAGGGTTAGGGTTAGGGTTAGGGTTAGGGTTAGGGTTAGGGTTAGGGTTAGGGTTAGGGTTAGGGTTAGGGTTAGGGTTAGGGTTAGGGTTAGGGTTAGGGTTAGGGTTAGGGTTAGGGTTAGGGTTAGGGTTAGGGTTAGGGTTAGGGTTAGGGTTAGGGTTAGGGTTAGGGTTAGGGTTAGGGTTAGGGTTAGGGTTAGGGTTAGGGTTAGGGTTAGGGTTAGGGTTAGGGTTAGGGTTAGGGTTAGGGTTAGGGTTAGGGTTAGGGTTAGGGTTAGGGTTAGGGTTAGGGTTAGGGTTAGGGTTAGGGTTAGGGTTAGGGTTAGGGTTAGGGTTAGGGTTAGGGTTAGGGTTAGGGTTAGGGTTAGGGTTAGGGTTAGGGTTAGGGTTAGGGTTAGGGTTAGGGTTAGGGTTAGGGTTAGGGTTAGGGTTAGGGTTAGGGTTAGGGTTAGGGTTAGGGTTAGGGTTAGGGTTAGGGTTAGGGTTAGGGTTAGGGTTAGGGTTAGGGTTAGGGTTAGGGTTAGGGTTAGGGTTAGGGTTAGGGTTAGGGTTAGGGTTAGGGTTAGGGTTAGGGTTAGGGTTAGGGTTAGGGTTAGGGTTAGGGTTAGGGTTAGGGTTAGGGTTAGGGTTAGGGTTAGGGTTAGGGTTAGGGTTAGGGTTAGGGTTAGGGTTAGGGTTAGGGTTAGGGTTAGGGTTAGGGTTAGGGTTAGGGTTAGGGTTAGGGTTAGGGTTAGGGTTAGGGTTAGGGTTAGGGTTAGGGTTAGGGTTAGGGTTAGGGTTAGGGTTAGGGTTAGGGTTAGGGTTAGGGTTAGGGTTTGGGTTAGGGTTAGGGTTAGGGTTAGGGTTAGGGTTAGGGTTAGGGTTAGGGTTAGGGTTAGGGTTAGGGTTAGGGTTAGGGTTAGGGTTAGGGTTAGGGTTAGGGTTAGGGGTTAGGGTTAGGGTTAGGGTTAGGGTTAGGGGTTAGGGTTAGGGTTAGGGTTAGGGTTAGGGTTAGGGTTAGGGTTAGGGTTAGGGTTAGGGTTAGGGTTAGGGTTAGGGTTAGGGTTAGGGTTAGGGTTAGGGTTAGGGTTAGGGTTAGGGTTAGGGTTAGGGTTAGGGTTAGGGTTAGGGTTAGGGTTAGGGTTAGGGTTAGGGTTAGGGTTAGGGTTAGGGTTAGGGTTAGGGTTAGGGTTAGGGTT